>NW_011500225.1:1367-28757 GCF_000495115.2 Populus euphratica
TCATCAATCAATCCTTTTATTTATGTGATAGGCTTGCATTTAAAATAAACATTTACCATAAATTAAAGGTTTCTTATATTATTAGATATATTATCATAAAACATGTTTTAGTTAAGGAGTTATTGATACTTCAAGTGCAAAATAATGATATAAAACCATGATAAAAATGCACTTTTAAGTACTAATCAATATGCAGTTGAGCCTAAGAGAAAATATGAAAGATCTCTTCTAATGTGCCCAAACCACCTGGTAAGGCAATAAAGGCATTAGTATGTTTAAAAATTGCATTCATTCGAGTAAGCATTGTGGAGACCTGTAGTTCATCTCCAATTGTTTTTTCAATGATGTCCCTTTATGCTAAAACTTCGAGGATAACCCCTAAAACTTGATTACCTCATAAAAATACAGCTATTGACACACGTCCCATTAACCTAAAACTGCCTCCCCTATATATTAAATGAATATTTCTCTCAACTAGCACCTGATCAATATAATTTGCTGATTCTAAAAACTCCTTTTCTTTTCAAGAATTAGATCCACCTAAAACATAAAAATTTCTTATAGGATGACTTGAGAAACTTGTCATTTCTACACACTTCTATATTTTTTAAATATATGGGTTGAGTAGAAATGAAAAAAAGTAAGAGAGGATTTTATAGATGAGAAATTAAAAGGGCAATCATATCACCTATATGCAGACTGGTTAGAGCTTCACACATATACACTCTCTCTTTCTCTTTATTTATTTATTTATTTTTGAAAAAGCATGTATATGTACAAGTATTTATGATTATGGCTCATATCTTCCCTTGGTTTTACATGCAAGAACGACTTAAACACCCTTTATAGGTCGGGGATAAGCTTCTCATCTAGTTTTCTTAAAAACTAGCAAACAAGATCTTTTTAGTCAGATTCCCAAGACTAAGTCCATCATGTTCTTTATGAAAATAGTGCCATAAATCATGAATTGCATGATGCACATCTCTATTAGGATGTGTCTTAAGAGTTAATAGAAGATTATCTAAAGACTCCTTACTCAGACCATCCTTAATGAATTATATTTTGTCTTCATTGTTTATAGATATCATTCCTAAAGAATGATATTGTGCATTACAAATCCATCTGGCACATCAATGACAGACTTTTAATCCTTTTGCATGACATTTCTTGGCAAAAGAGCTTTCACTTGTTCTAGGTATGTGTGAAATGAAGGAATTAGAGGACTCACATGATAATCAGACTTTTGCTTCAATCAGTCAATGAATATCTTCAGGAATTCCATAATTCATTAATAATCCCAATCTTGCACATCTAGTACGACAAAATTTTGTATTCATATTCTAAGGCAGAGCAGGAAAATACCTTTTCAATTTTTTAAGATTAGTGTCCATCTACAAATGAGAATCGGAGGAGAGATTCAAAGAATTGCACAAATATATACACAAATATCAGTTATTATAGAAAACTAAAAGAACCGACTTAAGTCATGGAGTACCGTTGTCCACCATTTGATCGAGGTAAGAGAAACTAGTAAAAATCACTTAAAAAGAAAAATAATATGAGGAAAAAAACTCAATCTTTATATACAGGATCACCTAATTCAATAAAGTCATTTTCAACTGAAAAATTATCAAAGTAAACTTTCAAATGATATCCATTTACCTTGAAAACATTATCGTTCTTTGGATTCTTGATATCATAGGCCCTATATGAATACACATGTTTCACAATAAAAGGACCACTCCATCTTGATCTTAGTTTTCTAGGAAATAAATGGAGTCAAGAATTATAAAGCAAGACTTTTTGACTAATATTAAATGTTTTTCTTAATATTTTGTTATCATGAAACTCTTTGATTCTTTCTTTATGAATTCTTGAGTTTTCATATGCATCATTTTTTATTTTCTCAAGCTTATTTATATGTAATTTTTACAGTTGACTGACATCATCAAAATTTGAATTTAAAGCTTTAATACCTCAATAAGCTTTATGTTCAAGTTTTATAGGCAAGTGACAAAGTTTTTCATAGACTAGTCTATAAGGTGGCATATCTAATGATGTTTTATAAGCTGTTCGATAAGCCCAAAGTGCATCATTAAGCCTTAAAGACCAATCTTTGCTATTAAGATTCACTGTTTTTTCCAAAATATGTTTGATCTCCCTATTAGCAAACTCTACTCGTCCACTTGTTTGAGTGTGATAAGTGGTGGCAACTTTGTGTGTGATTCTATATTTTTTTATTAAAGACTCAAATGGCTTGTTGCAGAAATATGTTCCACCATCACCTATCATGTCTCGAGGGATTCCAAATCGACTCAAAATATTTTCTTTTGAAAAACTTTATCACTGTTTTTTTTATCATTGTTTCAATTTGGAATTACCTCTATCCATTTTGAAACATAATCTACTGTGACTAATATGTATAAGAAACCAAATAATGGAGGAAATAGACCCATGAAATCTGTACCCTAACAGTTAAAGATCTCAATGACAAGAATAGGATTTAAAGGCATCATGTGACATTTTGAAATAGATCTTAATTATTGACAATTTTCATAAGACTTGCAGAATGTATGTGAGTCCTTGAACATGATGGGCTAGTAAAATCTACTTTGTAAGATTTTTGTAGTTGTCTTTCTTGATGAGAAATGGCCTCCACATGCCTCAGAATAACAAAATTTAATGACACTACTCACCTCATTGTCAGGAACACATCTTTAAAATATTTGATCAGGACAAGATTTGAATAAATATGGGTCATCCCAATAAACGTTCTTCACTTTGTTCAAGAACTTTCTTTTATCTTGGGTACTCTAATGAGATGACAATTGTCATGAAATAAGAAACTTTGCAATATTAGCAAACCAAGACATTGTATAGATAGTAAGTAAAGATTCATATGGAAAGTAGTTATCGATTGGTGTGATGTCAGTTTTTAAATTTGTTGTTAATCTTGACAAATTTTAATTAACCATTTCTTTTCAATTCTAGTGCCTCAACTTTCCTAGCTAAAAATGCAAACTTGGCTTAGAGGTCATGATCTTCTTTAAGATTGTACATACCTCCACTAGATGTATGAGGTTGAGTTTTACTCGATGTCTCATAAGTACCCGCGATGTCCCAATTTTAAGCATTTTCAGCTAACAAGTCTAAGTACTTCATTGCTTTATTAGGGTCTTTATCTTTAAAAGTTTTATTGCACATCAACTCAACCATTTACCAATCTCTTAGTGTTAAAAATCTTCATGATGAAGGCAAGTATTAAGTAAGTCTAAATACCTATCCCAACATTGGTAGAATGTTTCTCCTGGTTTTTGAGTGAAAGTGGTGATTTGTCTTTTGAAAGAATTTGTTCTGTGAGATGATGGGAAAAACTTCTTTAAAAATTGTTGTTGCATTTCATCGCAAGTACGAATGGATCCTGGCCTCAAATTTTGTTATCATGTTTTAGCTTTATCTTTTAATGAAGAAGAAAAAAGCTTTAAATTCTCTTAAATACAAGTATGGATTTTTCAAATCTAAGCCATGAAAAGAAAGTAAAAGTTGAATAATGTCTGACTTAAAATTAAAATGAGATGCATCAGAAGGGAAAACTATTCATGATGATGCACTTGTTCTTCAAGGATTCATGTGGTTTATAAGTGTTCTAATACTGTTATTCTTATTATTCTCATTATGAAGTGATTGATTATCTTCTTTGACTATATTTTTTAAAAATGATGAGGATACCTTACAAAGTTTACCACTTAATGTATATGACCACACTCTCATGCACGTTTAGGAATAGAATAAAAGGAAGAAAAAAACAAAAAAAAAAGAGAAAAGAAACAAAGTTATATACAAGAAAAGTGAAAAGAGAAAATAAAATAAATACTATAATTTGTACAAGAACTTACCTCTTGGCAACGGCACCAAAAACTTGATATGACTAAAAGATTAATGTCTTATTCCAAGTGCAGGAGTGTCGAAGTAATAAATAACCCGACAAGATCGGGGTCAAACTATAGGGAGGTTAATTGTATAAATTATAAATGATACTAATATAACAACAACAACAACAACAATAGTAGTAGTAGTAGTAATAATAACAATAACAATAACAATAATAATAAAGAAAAGGAAGGGGAAGAAAAAGAAAAAGAAAAAGATGAGAACTTTGAGATGAAAGATTAACAAAAGGATTAAACAATAATAATCTATATTGAGTTTACATTATACTTATTCTTACACCATTAGTGTAACCTTTTCACCTTGACATAATAAATTTGGTTAAACATAATAAAAGAAAGAAAAATAAATAAACAAAATAGGAACATAAATAAGATAAAAGTTAACTAAGTAAAGGAAAGGAAATGAAAGGTATAAACTTGATATTAATGAAAGCAAAACATAAGCAATACAAAAAATATAAAGAGAGAAAGCAAGAGCATGATCTTGATCTGAATACCAAGATGCCTAAATGTATGGTGAACACTTCTTTTATAGGCCAAAATTAGGAACTATTGATTTGATGACTAATTGATAAGTGGGTGGCCAACTTTTGACTTGGTGACAACTCTTGACTTGGTGACAATCCTTATCTTCTCTTGTCTGCTCAAAACGTCATTGATAACTTCAAAATTAGAACCACTTGAAAACATGAAAGTTATAGTAAATTATCTCAGCTTTCTAGAATAAAAAATGGAGGTTATTAGGACTTCTAGAAATCGAGATATGGGCCAAACACTGAACAATACTCGGGTTGGATGATAGATTCAAACTTCTTTGTTGTTGTTACAATTTGGACTTGAAATTTAAATCTTGGGCTCCATATAAGAGTTTTAGGCATCTATCTTATCTTTTCATCCATATAAAGTAGACTTAAATTTGAGATCTATAGCTCTAGATATGATCCAATTACCGAATATTATTCTAGTTTAGATTGCACTAACATCTCTTTTCTAAGTTTGGTCATCTCCTTATCCTTTCAATTTCAGTTGTTAAATTCATCAATCAATCTTTTTATTTATATGGTAAGCCTACATTTAAAGTAAACATTTACAATAAATTAAAAGTATCTTATATTATTAGATATGTTATTATAAAACATACTTTAGTTAAGGAGTTATTAATACTTCAAGTGCAAAATGATGATATAAAACCTTGATAAAAGATGTACTTTTAAGTACTAATCAGCATGCCTTTTGTTTTTACTATTTAAGTGAATTATAATTCACTTTACCAATAACCGAGCAAAAGAATGAGCTTTTTGCATCCAGCCGGGTCACTTGCTTAGGCAAGTGACCCCGCCGAATCTACTTGTTCCATCTTTTTTTTTAAAGAAAAAAGAAAAAAGAAAGAGAGATTTATGATTTTCTAGCATATTTATTTTAAAGTTTGTATTTTTTTTATATTATAAAAAAAATATCAATATATCATTTGGAATACCCGGTTTTCAACGCAAATGTGGTATATACATATACATATATAATGTTTTCATGCATACAGCCAATACCCTAACTTATTTTAAACATTACTTATATATATATATATATATATTATATATATATATATATATATATAAACAAATATTTGAAGTTTTGAAAATGTGTTTTCGCATAAATTTCTTAAACACAAAAAAAATTATTTTCTTGCATTTTGGATTTTACAATATATTTACAAAACTCCGAAAGGTGTTGGCCAATATTTTAAAAATATAAAAATTTTATTTTTAGAGATTTTTTTATTCACTATTAATATTTGAACAACGAAATCCCAAAGGGATTAATATCCAAAATATTATTAGAAATAATTTGTTATTATTCACTGATAATATTTGGATAAAAAGACCCTAAGTGGTTAATATCCAAAATATTTTTTAGAAATAATGAGCCATTATCTTTTAATAATATAAGTATCACAACTTATTCATTTTTAACATAAGGACAGATTTATGCCCAAAATGTTATTTAGAACAATTTAATTGCATATCGTTGAAAGAAGCCTCAATTAGAATTGGAGACATTTCAATTTTTGACTCCACAGTTTATGAGTCGTGAAAGTATAAAATGCTAAGGAAAAAATGAGCTTTTAAAGCACGTTGAATTTCCTTAGATTTCTAACTAAAGAAATTTCCTTGCGATTTACGAGTCGCGAACACTTGAAATACTAAGGGAAAAAATGATCCTTTAAGTACATTGAATATCCTTAAATTTCTATCTTAGTTGTCTCTTAATTCATAGGTTGCAAATTTAGTCTGAATTAAATACAAATTTCAAAAGATCTGTATTGGTTCTCCTTGGTACTTTGTAGACATATCTAAGGTGTGATTCATATTAATCAATGATTCTTTTTTTTTTTAGACTTTGAGCCCAAGTTTTTTTTCATAGTAAACTAATCCTAAGAAAACTAATAGGATTAGAAAACACCAATAACATAGCAATTATAAGGCAAACCAAGCATCAAGTAGCTTACCTTAGATGAGTTGTACTAGAGGTGTTAAAACCTTCCCTTTATGCAATCAATCTCTTGTCTTAAAATCTTTGAAAGACCAGTTAAATTTTCTAGTTACCATAATATTAGGTGGCGACTCCTTTATTTACAAAAAAAAACCTGAAATCAATCCCCGCTCTTAGGGAGGGTTGCTACACTCCACATGAGGGTATAACAAAAATAATAAAATTGATAACAAAAATAATTATGTTTTTGATATGAATACTTTGAATTATAATAAAAATAATAAAATTTATAATACAAGTAATCATATTTAGAAACCCAAGACCCAAGAATATTAGGTCCTGACAAATGACCTAAAATGATTGAGTCCTAATGCAAAAACTAGGATGATTGGGTCCTAACGTAGGACCCAAATGAAATTGGTCATAACACTAAACCCAACAGAATTAGATCTAGACGCAGAACCCAAGGCCTCTCAATTTTGCATCTAGAGCACTCAAGAGATTTATAATAAAAAATAAAATTTATAACACAAATAATTATATTTATAAGAAAAATATAATTATATTAATTATATTTTTGTGATGAATTCTTTGAATTATAAGAAAAATAATTATATTAATAAATCTAAAGCCTAAAAGCTTTGGGTCCTGACAAAGAACCTTATAGAATTGGGTCCCAACACCGAACCCAAGCAAAGGGGGTCTCGATGCAGGACCTAACAGAATTGAATCCTGAAACCGGACTCAAGGCTAAGACATCTTGAATCTGTAGCCAAGCACGCAGTTTTTGCCCTAACTTCCAGGGCAATCACAGCACCATGTGTTTGCAACTTGAGGCCTACAACTACACTTGGCACGTGGGCGCCCAGGGCTCGATAGCCTCAATGTCAGGTGTCTACAACCCCATCATAACTAGAGTTCATCATTTTCTTTCTAGCCATCCCTTTAATGCCATATGAATCCAAGTGAAAAGACAACTCCACCTTCCCCTTGCAGTCTTTCCAAGTCTTTGTGGCAAGGATAGCTCCACCATTATATTACTCCAGTTCATGGTGCTTTGTATCAAGATGAACAGTAATAGGGGCGCGAAGCCTTTTTTTGAATTATAATAAAAATAATAATATTTATAACACAAATAATAATACTTTTGGTATGAAAACTTTGAATTATAAGAAAAATAATTATATTTATAACACGAATAATTATACTTTTGAGATGAATACTTTGAATTATAATAAAAATAATAATATTTATAACACAAGTTATAATATTTTTTATATCAATACTTAGTATTATAATAAAAATAATGATATTTATAATATAAATAATAATATTTATAACATAAATAATAATATTTTTTATATGAATACTCTGAATTATAAAAAAAATAACATTTATAACACAAATAAGCATATTAAAAAACCCAATACTCAATAACCATGGATCCTGACGATTGACCCAAGCGAAATGGATCCTAAACCTTGGGTCCTGACTAAGAACTTAAGCGAAATGAATTCTAAAATAGGACCCAAGAGTATTGGGACTTGATGCAGAATCCAATATTAATAAATTTTGTATTTGAAACATCCAAGAAAATTATAATAAAAATAATAATATTTAGTTCTTTGTCCATTTTATGATTTTTTCTAATTTATTTTGGTTTTTTATATTAAATAAATATCTTGGTAAATCAATGGGAAGATAATTTGATATAAGTTAGTATTACATTAAGCATGATGAAACACCAATACTCAAGAGACCAGATACTTAGTTTTTATAATAAAGAAGACTAAATACTTTATTTCTCAAAATAGAAGAAATAATTTATGATTTATTTGGCTATATATGAATTGATTTTGAAAAGAGAAACATATAAAACACTGTATTTACTAATTATTTTATGTTCATTAATTTAAGATTCCTAAACTTGAGATTTCATTGATACAATGACGTAAAGAAAACACATTTTGAGGTTGAAGTCCATATTTTTCCACTTATTTTTTTAGAAAAATTATAATATTTACTTTCATTTATAAAGATGCTCTAAACTCAAGACATGTATAATTTCAATGATATCTTGTATCTTGCATGATTGTCGAACCTATCGAGTTTGGTAGTTAGGAAACTTGGCATTGTGAATTTTCTCATATTTATTCTATATATGCGTTTGTTCTCTACTGTGCGGTCTTACATTAGGCACCTCCGTTCTACGATCTTACAATTGGGCTAGATCTTGTTTTTTATAGGCTGGTGGCTGAAATCACTATTGGGCTTAGTTTATCTTTTATTGGGCTAAGATGCCTAATAACCTACGCTTGGATCTCTCTTCTTAGGGCACGTATTGGTATAATAAGTTATCTAAAATTCATTCGATGGTGCAAAAACTCTTATATAACAATATAAGAGTTTGGGTAATTTACTGCGACTTAGTATTGATTTGAGATGCTTGCCTCAATTAATGATTGGAGTAAACTTACATTAGTTAAGAGATTTTTTTTTCCTGAACAGATTTGATTTAGAAGTGCTTTTCTATGATTTTTTTAATCTTTGTAAAAGCTATGAATTGTTTGTGTTTGGATAAATGGAAACGAAGGGTTTTACATGCATGGTACGAATTTTTTAAAACAAATGAATTGTTTTCAAATTTCTTGGAAAAATATTTCCAGTATTTGTTTTAAAGTTCAATAACTCTACAAGAAAATGTTGAAAACGTTCGTAGTTTCTTAAATTATAAAAAGAAATACAATCAAATATAAATTATAATATCCATAATCTTATAATTTTATAATGTTTACGTACAAATAACTATTTTAAAACACATACCTTGATCTTTAGGAAGTCAATTGAAAAAATTAGATTAAAAAAAAAGGCATTTTTTTATTTAATGTGTCTCTAGAAACATTTTCCTATTCATTGGAGCAATATAATTATGTTCTGACCCTTGAAAGAAAAATTGATTATGCTTGATATTCGAGGTACAATTATCCATCTTGGAAGAGGAAAAATGGACATGCACGGGGGCTTCTCCATCTTTTCCATTTTATAAAATAGTCAAATAGCAAAACTATCCTTGGAATTTGAAAAACTTAAGGTTAATTTCAAGGGTATCTTAGTCTTTCTCATCTGATTTTGTTGTTCTTTCATAATTTGATTAGGGATTCTTTGATAATTTTGAGTTATTAGATACTATTAAAAAAAATTATTGATGCATATAATATATGCTTTAGTGCATGATGACTTTCACACTGTTCAGGTGGTATTGTCTAGTAGAGGTGTTTATTTTCGGTTTGGTTTGGTTTTTATCAAAAAAAATAACCAAACTGGAAAAAAAATTTTAAAAAAAAAACTGAAACCAAACCGAAACCGGGTCAAACCGACCGGTTTCGGTTCGGTTCGGTTCAGTTTTTTAAGGGAAAAACCGGTTCAAATCGGTTTGGCTCGGTTTTTCCGGTTTGGCTCGGTTTTTCTCGGTTTTGGCTCGGTTTTCTCGGTTTTGGCTTGGTTTTCTTGGTTTGGCTCGGTTTTCTCGATTTTAGCTCGGTTTTTTTTCTGGTTTCGGTTTGATTCGGTTCGGTTTTCGGTTTTTTGGTTATAAAACCCAAAGCGAACCGAACTGGCTAGTTTTTTTAAAATTTTAATCGGTTTAATCGGTTTTTTTTTTCAATTCGGTTTTTTCAATTATTTTTTTCAATTTTCTCAATTTAATCAATTTTTTGATTTTTTTACACCCCTATTGTCCAGTTACCAAAATCATACTTTTATAATGGCGTTAGGAGTGGAAAGTCATCCTATTTCTGAAGATGTGGCGTATCCTCACGGAGAAAGTCCAGTTGGGTTACAGTGGAGTTTTTCTCTTTCATTGCTTAGAAATTCGCATCTAACCTTTAAAAAAACAACTATGTCCTCCCATTTGTAATTTTAACATTATTGATCCTTTCTTTTATTACTGTTTATTTGGCATTTAATTCTTTTTATTTTTTTCAATTTCATCCATAAATATTTTATTTTATTTTATTGTTTTATCCAATTTCATCCCTCTACTTTTGATTGCTCTATTTCTATATTTTCTACTTTTTTATTATTATTATTTTTGTAATTTCATCTATTCTATTTTTTTTTTTGCATTTGTTTTTTTAATTCTTTTATTTTCATTATTTTTTTTATTGTTATATTCTTATGATTTTCTTGATTTTTTTTTAATTTTATCTCTCAACATTTATTTTCATTTGATTTGTTTATCAATTTTGATCATTATTTTTTCTATTACTTTTTTCATCATTTTTCTTAGTTTTTTTCTTTCAATTTAGCCACTAGTTATTTTCTTTTATTTTGTTTTTATACCATATTTAGTTTGTATTGTTTAAGTTTTAAATTGTTTCACAGTTTAATATTTTACTTTGTTAATTTTTCTTCGTTGCCTTCTAGCAAGACAATCCTTTATTGAAAATTGATTATTTTTTCCCCACAAATTTTTCATTTGATTATTAAGCCCTTAACTTTATTATTTATTCCTTTTTTTTTTGTTGAGTTATTCTTAGCTCATATCTTGAGTAAAAAGTTTGTCAAGTTAACTATGATTAACTCGGATTTTTTTTCCTTGATTTTTTTTTTATGAAATTGATTATTCTTAGAGTTTTATTACTTTACATTAAATTATTGGTCCTAAAGCTATGTGATTTTTAACTTTATTTTCTATTGAGTTATCCTAAATGCAAGTTAGTCAAGTTAACTTGGGTTAGGTTGCATTTTTTTACTCAATTTTTTTTATTTAAATTCTGTCTTTTTGTTAGATCCTTCTTTTGAAAATCTTTTTCTTTTTATCTAGATCTCATGTCACCAATAATGAGTTGGTCAAGTTAACCTACATTAATTTATTTTTTCAATTCTTTTTATGAATTTGTTTTTTTTTCTATTTTAATCATTTTACATTAAATTATTTTTCTTGCAGTTTTGTTATTTTTTTGCTTCTCCTTTTGTTTTGTTATTTCAAGAGTGGGTCAACATGCATTTCCCTTCTGAATATTTTTTTTTTATTTACTAGCATTCTTTTTTGTTAGGTTCTTTTTTTGAAATCATAATTTTTTTATTCTAATTTCATGTCGCGAGTGGTTAGTTGTTCAAGCTAATTTTTTTTAATGAGTTTAATTTTTTTTATTTTATCATTTTATATTAAATTATTTGTCATTGAACTGTCATTTTTTTGCTTTTCTTTTTAGTTCATTGTTTCAATAGCGATTGATCGAGCTAACCCAGGTCAACTTGTATCTTTTTTTCTCAATGTTTTTTTATATAACTTTGTTCTTGTTTGTTAAGTTCTTTTTTTGAAAGTATAAATTTTTTTTATCCCAATCTTTATGTTACAAGTGGCGAGTTTGTCGAGTTAACCTAGGTTAACTTAGATTTCTTGTTTCCTCAATTTGTGTATGTCTTTTTTTTATTTCATTATTTTGCAATACATTATTTTCCCTAGAGTTTTGTCATTTTTTTTACTTTTCTTTTTGATTGGTTATTCCGAGAATAGGTTGGTAAAGTTAACTCAAGTTTTTTTACGTTTCTTTATTAGACTTTGATCTTTTTTTACTAAATCCTTTTAAATTTATTTTTTCTCCTGAACTCATAATGTCAGTTATGAGTTTGTCAAGTTAGCCTGAGTTAACTTGAATTTTCTTCTTCGATATTATATTTTTTGAAAAATAAATTGTTTTTATCTTTGACATTAGGTTATTAAGGCTTAAGTACTTTACAATTTCTTTTCACTATCCTTTACGAGGACTGTTTAGGTCTCATATCTCATGTCATGTTTTAGTAAATTTAACCCATGTTATCTTGGATTATCATCGTCTGAATATTTTTTTTTAGTGTTGAATAAAGTTTGACCTAGCCATAGTGGTGTGCAGACCACCTATACAATGAAATACTAAATTAATTTAATAAAAATATTGTGTTTATTTTCTAAACCTTGTAATTTTCATGAATATTTCTTATAGAAAGAAAAGTATAATCATAATAATATGGTACAGAAAGAATCAATTTTATAAATACTCATTATCCTAAACATCCATTAAATTTGCAAATTTTAGTAGAAAATCATTTCTCAAAACTAACTAAAATAATTTTAGCATAAAACTATTTAATTAAAAGCTCATTTATCTCAAAAATGTTGATGGCTATTTTTTATCTCATGGAAATAGAAAATTTATTCTTTGAGTTAAGGCAATAAGACTAGTAAGCTTTAAAATCAGGCTCTTACACTCAGATTAAAACAATATTTTTACAGCCATAGGTCATGGTAGATGATCATGATCTTACTGTTAGGGATTCAGACCGATGATATACTAATAGTTGCCTATTAGAGGTTTAGCACACTAATACAATATTTAACGTGATTCGACAAATCACCTACATCTACAGGAGAGTTGCATATTATTAGAGATAGAGAAATAGTAAAATACAAATATATGAAGGAGGAGGATCACATCACTTAAACTCAACTCTCAGCTCTCACACACTATTACACCTGGCAACAAGGCTGCTGCCTATGACAACCTCTCTTTCTTTTTTCTTCTCTCTTTCTCAACTCTCTCTCTCTCACATTTTGCCACCAAATAATGCCTATATTTATAGGCAATGTAATGGCAAACAAGAGGCCATAAATCATGCCACAAATAATGGCAACACATAGATTACACCATTTTGTCAATGGTTGGTGCAACTTGGCTTAATAATACACACCTACCATTGCAGGCTTTTAACAATGACAACCCTCTCCTAGATTAGGGCTACAGATGTTGCCATATAAGTAGCGATATCCAAACAGTCACTCTTTTTGCTATTTATATGGGCAATTTTCCTTTTACTTCTTCAACACAAGCTTGCATCCTGTAGTTTTTTCAAGTTTACCATTTCGAGAGCATCCTTGGCCAAGGATACAGGCATTCGCCAAACCTTTGAATCACCAGAGTCACCAAAGCACACACTTACTCTCACCAAAGGATTATTTCAATAAAATGGTCTCCCACATCACATCTAAAGAATGTTAACGCTTGTCTCTGGAATAACATAACATTCCCTTTCGAGCGTATCAAACCATGCTCGATCCAAAATGATTTTTTAAATCACACATCAAGGCTTATAACACCCCCTCAAACAGATATTCTCAAGTATGGCAATCATTAAGCATTTCAATGTGATCATGAGCTCACCACTCTTCCAAGAGTCTACTCATCCAAGAGTTGCATATGCCCTCTATTCCACTCTAGGAGCCGTGCTTTACTTCTCTGTAAGTCCCCCACTCTTAGTCCTAAGAGTCCAGGTAGCTCTCCACTTTTAACCATAAGGTAGTCCATTAAAGGTTGATCTATATCTATCTTCATACTCTGAGTATTACAATGTCATTACCGAGCTCACCACCTTAAGAAGAGTCAACTTGTTCTTGGAACCTGCGCATGCCCTCTGCTCATACATAGTAGTCACATCTTAATGTTCAACAAGTTACCCACATATTACAATGTCATTACCGAGCTCACCACCTTAAGAAGAGTCAACTTGTTCTTGGAACCTGCGCATGCCCTCTGCTCATACATAGTAGTCACATCTTAATGTTCAACAAGTTACCCACATATTGTCCAAGGCAAATGTCTTCTAGCTTATTGATATTTAGCATGGAGGCAATATCCATAATAGTCAATCCTGCATTTGTCTCTATACTCATTATAGCCACTTCATTGACTATAAACCTATCCATTCATATTTAGTCATCACATTAACTTTGTGGTATTATGAACTAGAGCTCCTCTTATAGCCCTCACACCTTCTTTAGGGTGTCTTTGCCTTTCATAAGCGGTCTGAACTGGGGCTCTTATCATAGCTCTCACACCTTCTCTCTAATGTGTGTTCGTCTTTTATTGGCGATTGCATCCTCTTTCAGCTAAGATGCTTTAAAGTGGCTTCAAAAAATTCTTTACCACCATGTGGACTTTAGGAGAGATAATTGTCATTGATCACATAGAAAGAGAAAGTTGCGGTACACTCCTCACAATCCTTCATTTTGATTTCTATGTTTGGAACTTCTACACATTTCTGCTTGATAGCTCCACCTACATCAATTCTCTTTGGTGTCTTCACTTTTCATCATAGGTGGTTGCCTTTTATCATAGGTGTTTGCACCCCCCTCAATTTGGTGCCTTTAGAACAGCTCATCTTTCCATCCTTATATGTATTGGAAAAGTCTTCGTTTGTTGTCTTCATCAAGAGCACAAAAGACTTATTATTGTATAATTTTTACACATAATCTCTGCTCTGAGCTTCATCTAGGAACTCTTCTTCTCCTTGCACCTGTCGTCTCATTATAGTACCTTGTTAGATCCTATGGGTACCCCTGCATAATCTCCATGTGCCTTCGTGCAATTTTTATTCTCCAAATTCTCTATATTCCTTGCTTACGTTTGATAACAACTCATCCTATAGCAACACCTATCCAAGTCAAAATAGGGTGTCAATCTTTATCCTCTTGTTATATTTCTCTTCTATTATCAGAGTCTTCATCAATTCTCCCCTCCAAAAATTACAGTCATCAAATCTAACTTCTTTAAAGAAATCACCACTCCATCAGATCCTTAAACATACAGAACCCAACTGTTTCTTTGTGCCGTCATCTTGCTAGTCTTCAACAGTTTCATTACAAACTATTATATATATGAGAATAGTACCGTATGGATAATCCTTCAACTAGGTAAGTTCCCAGGAAATATTGAAGGGTTCACAACAGTCCCGCTTAAAACCTAATCTCCTGGCCAGAACTTTTTAGGCCATATCTATCCATCGTACTGTCTTTTCGTATATACAACCATTTGCTAGCTTTGTCGCAGCTTTCCTTTACAAGTGATCTAGAATATCCTGGTCTTACACCTAATTTCTCACAACTTAAAAATTCAGCACATGTAATTGGACAAACCTGTGTGATTTTCTTCATCATCTCCATCAACCATCATGATAACCCTTAAATGCATCTTGATCGGACAATCTCTTTCAATAATTCATCACCACCATTTTCAATCTTAATTTCAATACTCGGATCATACCATTGCATCCGAAATGATCAAATTAGTTGGGAACATGTGTGAAATCGTTCAAATCACATTTTAAACTGATAAGATTTGATCAAAACAATTCTGGCATGATAAACGGCCCAGATTCAATCTCAGATCCAATTACACATAGGTTCAGCTACACTAGATTCTATCCCTCAACTCAAACTCGGCTCGGCTTCACTTGGTGCTACTCAATTCAGCTCGACTCAAGGCTGATGACATGGTAGTTGGGTCCCACTGTGCTTACATGTCAGCTAACTAGGCGCTGACATGGCATGCCAACTGTGCATGCTAACGCATGCTTACATCATGATGATATCATCCTCATCCGAGTCAAGCGCATAGATTAGGTCGTCTGGTATTCAAGTCGGGTCAGCCCATCCAAGCAAAGAAGAAGCGTAGGCAGCTTTCTCGTTGACGCGTCTTGGCACATGCGACCATATCCCACGTCAGAATTTTATGTTGTTTTCACCAATGTGCTCATCTCTTCATCCTCTTCATAGTGGTATGGTCAAAACACAATTTTAACAACTTTTATTTTTTAGCAAAAATCAATTATCACTTTAAACCATATGCTCCGATAGCAATTATTGGGGATTCAGTCCGATGATGTACTGATAATTGCCCATTAAAGGCTTAGCACACTGATATAATATTTAATAAGGTTTGACAAATCACCTACATCCACGAGAGAGTTACATATTATTAGAGATAGAGAAAGAATATAATACAAATACATGGAGAAGGAGGATCACACCACTCAAACTCAACTCCCAGCTTTCACACACTGTTGCACCTGGCAACAGGGCTGCTGTCGATGGCAGCGCCCTCTTTCTCTCTTCTTCTCTTTTTCTCAGCTCTCTTTCTCTCACACATTTTGCTTTCAAATAATACCTTTATTTATAGGCAATTCAATGGCAAACAAGAGGTCATAAATCATGCTACAAATAATGGCAACACATGAATTGCATTATTTTATTAATGATTGGTGCAACTTGACTTGATAATATATATATATATATATATATATATATATATATATATATATCATTGTTGGCTTTTGACAATGACAACCTTTTTTCTAGAGTAAAGCTACAAATGTTGCCATATAAATGGTGATATCCCAACACTTACTATGGATAGGGAAATAAAATTATTGTAAATGATTAAAAAATATCACTGACCTCTTGGTCATGGCAATTAATAGGAAGGCTAACAACAAACAATACAAAACCAAGTGCTTCTAATAATTAGTTTTGGTGATTAATATTTAAACACAAGTTCCAGATATGCTAAGAGGGAGGGGCTAATCAAATTGAGTGAAAAAGGAAAGTGTGTGATATGCCAGCTATTAGATCACGTGAAAAGCCTTTCAACGTTGTAACAGGGGCAGCGAGACTTTCTTTGTTCGGGGGTCCACTTCTTCTTCCGCGGCATGCCCAGTTCCTCCATGCCATAGCTCAACTACTTCTTTTACAAGTTCATCAAGATTTCAAAACATCTAATAACAAATAGATTTTGTCAAATTTAAGTTTAATGAAAGACTAGCTAGTTCTGATTCTATTATTTGCATTTACAAACTTTGAAGTGTAATTACATGAAAATTTTGTGAAACCTTTTCTTTTGTCATTATTGTATTTATTTAAAAATTCTCAAGCCACACTCGTGTGGAAGAGGTGCTAAAAATAAATTTATGCATGATTATGTTTGATATTTTAATATAAAATATCTATATTTATTTTTTAAAGCTAATGCTTAAAGGATATATATACATAAAGGGATCATTTCGTTCTTTATTTGTGAGATGGGTTTACAATGGAGGTATATACTATCTAGCTGACTGGGTATGGAGGAGCGTAGTATTGCAGAGGGTATTTGAGAATATGGTTATTATTATGTTTTAAAATATTTTTTATTTAAAAATATATTAAAATAATAATTTTATTATGTTTTAAAATTTATTTTTAATATAACATATTAAAATGATCTAAACATTTTAAAGCACTTGTGTGGATGAGGTGCTGAGAATTAAAATTGTTAAAGCAAATTATTTATGTATAATTATGTTTGATATAAAGTGTTTATATTTATTTTCTAATACTAATACTAATGCTTAAAGGATATACAATATGGTGTGTCTATGTGTGGAGAGAGAGAGAGACATGTGTTATTTATAATAAAATTATCTGATTTAATTTTAATAAAATTATACTTAAAGAATTAAATTTTTTTATCAATTTTTTCTCACTTTACTATCGAGAAAATCCCATTTTTCTATCATGCATTTAGTTCAATTATATCTCATCTAATTTATATCTTCCATTGAAGGATGGGAAGCAAAGCAAGCTACCCAGTAGCTCCTATTAAATATTGCTCACAAACAATAAAATAAAAATAAATCCATGTCATAGTAAATAGGAGATCATCGAGAATGACGATACGCATCTCTCCCTGTCCCCTTGTTTTTTCCCTTGGTGACAATTAGAGGAAAAGGGGCCCTCTACGCACGTGTGAAGCCAAGCGGCACTCTAAAGACCCTTGTTACTATTGACAGTTATTAAGGGGATCCAGATGGAGAGTTCACGTATTATTAATTCATTTCGCCTTACGCTGGCCACTTGACTAGACTGTCATTGTCCGAATGTAAATGGGTTGTGGCTTCAGCTGTGCACGACACCAAATATAATAAAACAATGTTTGAATGTTTTGAATTATGTGTGTTTTAAATGTTTTAATTTAAAAAAATTTTATATCAACATATTAAAACCATATATAAATATAAAAATAAATTAATTTTAAATAAAATAAATTTTAAATTTTGCCTAACTAGAATTTAAAACATATACCAAACTGGTACTTTGAATCAAATACTTGAGATACAATACCATTTTTTTATTTATAAGATGGGTTACAATGGAGATATATAGCATTATGAGGCTATATGATTGAAAACTTGAACCCTAGCTTATTATCATTATTGTTAACCCTAGCTTATTATCATTATTGTTAGGATACTAGCATGTAAATCTGACAAGATAAAAAACAAGGGATAAGATAAAATAAGAAATGAGACATACAAGAATTTACATGGTTTATCCAATTGGACTACGTCCACAGATTAGTATAGAAGGATTTTATTAAATAATGTAAGAATTACAACCTCTCTCAAATAATAAAAGAACAACTAAGAATCTCTCTATTATTAGAAGAAAACACCTTACTTACTCTCTCACAAATACCTCATAATTTTATAGAATTACTCTCTCTTCACTCTCCTCTTCTTCTCTCTATCTTAGTGTGCAAAATAAGATTGGAGGCATTGACTATTTATAGGCAAGAGTGAGGAGATAAATACCATAAATCATAGCACCAATTATGCCACCAACTCATCTCCATTCATACTCCACCAATTATACCAACAACTTCATCAATTATGTCAACAGCTCACCTCTAATTATGCCAATAACTCTACTCATTTTTGTCTTTCACCAATTAATTAAGTGATGGCTTTACAATTATTCTACCATATGAGCAAAAAATAATGTTTTGTGCTATTGTGCTGATATTTTCTTCATGTTTTCCCTATAAAGTCTCATGCTTTTCCCTGTGAAGTCTTATGCTGCTTTTCTTTAAAAAATTGTGTTTATTGATATAAAAGGAAATATCACAATATGAATAGATCATTAACTTTCCATCGAGTTTTATGTTTCTGACTAAGATACTATTCGGCTCAGTTAAAAGATTTTAGCTTTGTATTATCTTTCACTAGGCTAAGATGCCTAATAACCTTAACTCATAAGCCATTCTTATGCCACCTCATGGGATAATAAGTGAGAACAATATCAACAATTGGCATTAGGCAACTGGTCGTAAAGGAGCATAGCATTGCAGCTTAGAGATTTAAACCAGGCGAGCCAGAAAATGTAAAAGAAGCAGTGCATTTTGGTGTTGTCAATGGCTTTCGTGGTGGGGCTAAGCATGGTTTTTGTTAAGTTTTGCCATCTATATTCACATGCAGTCATTTTTTATTTGTGATTTCCAACTTCATGCTGCAAAAACTTTTATATAATAGTATAATGTTACCATTGTAATTTATTGCAAAAAAAATATGGATTTAATAATGTCAGATGAAACCTACAAATATATGAAATTGTATGGCTAAGTCATTAACAAGAGTTTTGTAAGATAACAGTGTTCAAGAGATCTTTTTCCTAATGATACTTGATATAGACCTGTTTTATAAATTTATCTCTATTAACGAAATAACTTAAAATACGCCACGATTCGTACTATTTGAAAATTAACCTTTTTATCTTTGTAAATGTTGCTATGAGTTACTCATATTTGGATGAATATTGAAAAGGGAAGAATGAAAGGTTTTACATAATAATTTTTTTTTTACACAATGAGTATTGAACATGGTCATATTTCAAACATAGATTTATTTGTGCGACTCATTAAAATTTACCGTGTAACCACATGTTCACAAAAAGCAACATTAACATGTTTTTACTTGAGTTGCAAACTTAATCTTAATAGAAAGCACCATCTCTCTTCACATGCTACAGTCATTTACCCCAACAAAAAGCAATTTTATTTATGGTTCTTATTCCAATGTTTTTTAAAAATAAAAAAATTATTTTAATATATTTTTAAAATAAAACACTTTAAAAAAAATAACTATCACTCTTGTATACCCCCTCCAATCTCTAATATTTTTCTATAGTGAAAATCACATATTCAAAAGTGATCGACAGCACCATCAACATTCTCTCCACAACTCTCTGCTTATTCTCTCTGCTAGTGATCTAGTTTACAAAACAAAAAATGAATTGAAAAACACGATCTAAGGTAAAGAGAAGGTGGGGATACGATAGAGAAGAACCCACATATACAAAGAAAAAAGAGAGCAAAAGATAAGAGATTGAATATGTAGTAAAAAGCAAGATGAGAAACTGAAAGATTGAAATTATTGTTTGAATCCAGGTAAAAGCCACACTTTGAGCTCTTTTAGATTTTTGTTAATTAACTATTATCAGTGCCCGCGCAAACATAGCATGAATTAATGATATAAAGGTGAATAATGTAGGAAAATAAATCTAAAGTTCTGTTGGGGAATCTGACCGATGATGTACTGATATTTGCTTATAAGTCAAGCACACTAACACAATATTTAATGTGGTTCGACAAATCATCTACATGCACGAGAGATTCAATATTATTAGAGATAAAAAAAAAAAAAAGAACATAAAACAAAAACATGGAGGAGGATTACATCCACTCTCGCTCAACTCCTAACTCACTGCTACAATGGCAGTATGGCTGATGCTCTTGACAACTCTCTCTTTCTCTATTCACTCTTTTCTTCACTCTTAACACACTCTCATTTTGCTCTCAAACAATGCCTTTATTTATAGACATTAATGGTAAGACAAGATCCAAAAATCATAGCATGATTTGTGGCACTAATGGTGGCAACACATGGGTTGGACTATTTTTATCAATGGTGGTGCAACTACAATTATAGCCTTTTAACAATGGTAACCCTACTCCTTAGGATAGGTTGCACAATATATTGCTCATTAATGACAAATCCTAACAATCACCTCCTTTGACATTGACACGACTAAAAGGTTGATGTCTTCTCCCAAGTGCAGGAGTGTCGAAGTAATAAATAACCCGGCAAGACCAGGGTCGAACCACAGGGAGGTTAATTATACAAATTATAAATCGTCAAGCATTCATGATTATAACTTATGTTAACAATAAATCAAGTTCCTTTCATAGCTCAGGTGTCGGTTATACCATACATTATGGGCTATGAAAGTGCCAAGCATTTGTTGTACCAAGTGTTATACAACATAAATCAAGATTAGTTATTTAACAAGCAAAGTATTAAAGAGTGAACAAGATAACAAATATAAAACATGTTAGTATCAAACATTAAAGTCCATATTAAGTTTACATTATACTTATTCTTACACCATTAGTGTAACCTTTTCACCTTGACATAATTAACTTAGCTAGACATAATGAAAGAAAGCAAAATAGATAAACAAAATAAGAACATAAAAGTTAACTAAGTAAAGGAAAGGAAATGAAAGGCATAAACTTAATATTAATGAAAACAAAGCATAAAAAATACAAAGAGAGAAAGGAAGAGCATGATCTTGATCTGGAAATCAAGATGCCTAAATGCATGGCAAATGCCTCCTTTTATAGGCCAAAAATGGGAACTATTGATTTGATGACTAATTGATAAGTGGGTGGCCAACTTTTGACTTGGTGACAATCTTTATCTTCTCTTGTCTGCCCAAAACGTCATTGATAACGTCAAAATTGGAGCCAGTTGCAAACATGAAAGTTGTAGGCAATTGTCTCAGCTTTCTTGTGTAAAAATTTCAGCTCATTTGGACTTCTAGAACTCTAGATATGGCCAAAATACCGAACAGTGCTCGGGCTGGAAGACAGATTCGGGCTTCTTTGTTGTTGCTACAATTTGGACTTGATAATGGCCTTTTTAGATCTTGGGCTCCATATGAAAGTTGTAGGCCTATGTCTTACCTTTCCATCCATATAAATTTGACCTAAATCTGAGATATATAGCTCCAGATATGACCCATTTACCGAACAGTGTTCCGGTTTGGATTGCACCGACATCTCTTTTCTAAGTTTGGCCATCTCTTTATCCTTGCAATTTAAGTTCTTCAAGTCATCAATCAATCCTTTCATTTATGTGATAGGCCTGCATTAAAAATAGACATTTACCATAAATTATAGGTATCTTATATTATTAGATACATTATTATAAAACATATTTTAGTTGAGGAGTTATTGATACTTCAAGTGCAAAATGATGATATAAAACCATGATAAAAATGCACTTTTAAGTACTAATCAGACATTGATGTGAGCAATTATCCTTTTTCAACACAAACTTCATCTTGCAGCTCTTCCAAGCTTCCCATTCTAAAAGCGTCTATGACCAGGTTTATAGGTACTCACCAAACCTTTCAATCACTAGAGTAACCTAAGCACACCTTTACTTATACCAAAGGATCAGTTCAACCAGATGGTCTCCCACATCACATCAGAAGAGTATTAACGTTTGTCTCTAGAACATAACATTCCCTTTTAAGCGTATCAACCATGTTCGGTCTGGAATGATTTATCAAGCCTCACATCAAGCCTTACAACACCCCCTCAAACGAAAATTTCTATTCCCTAGCATAACAGTCATTATCTCAATATGATCACAAGTTCACCACCCTTCCAAGAGTGTACTCACCAAGAGTTGCATCTACCCTTTATTCCACCATAAGAACCACGTCTTACTTCTTCATAAGTCTCTTATTCTTAGTCTCAAGAGTCTAAGTAGCTCTCCACCTTTAACCATGGGGTCAGCCCATTAAATGTTGATTCATATCTATCTTCATACTCTAAGTATTACAATGTCATTACTGAGCTCACCACCTTGACAAGAGTCAACTTGTTTCATGAACCTACACATGCCCTCTACTCATTCCTAGCAGTCGCGTCTTAATGTTCCACAAGTCATTCACTTATTGTCCAAAGCAAATGTCTTCTAGCTCATTGATCCTTAGCATTGGGGCAATATCCATGAAAATTAATCCGGCATTTGTCTCCATACTCATCATAGCCACTTCATTGGCTATTCATCTGTCCATTCATATCTAGCCATCACATCGACCTTGGAGCATTCTGAATTAGGGTTCCTATCACGACCCTCACACCTTCTCCTAAGGTGTCTCCGCTTGTCATCATATGGCAATCTAATTTGGGGCACCTATCACGACCCTCACACCTTTTTCTAAGGTGTCTCCGTTTATTGTCATGAGACAGTCTAATCTTGGGCTCATCTGATGTCCCTCACATCTTCTCTTTAAGATGTATTTGCCTTTCACAGGCAGTCGCATTCTCCTTCAGCTAAGATGCTTCAAAGTGACTTCAAAAATTCTTTATCACCATGTGGACTATAAAAGAGATCATTGTCAATGATCTTATAGAAAGAGAGTTATGGTACACTCCTCGCAATCGTCCATCTCGATTTCTATATTTGAAGCTTCCATATCTTTCTGCTTGACAACTCCACCCACACCAACTCCCTTTGGTATCCTGACCTTTCATCATAGGCGTTTGCACCCCCTCAATTAGGTGCATTTGCAACAACTCATCTTTCCACCCTTGCATGCATTGGACAGTTCCTCGCCTACTGTCTTCATTAAAAGCATAAGAGACTTTTTATTGTACAACCTTCACACAGTCTCTACTATGAGCTTCATCTGGAAACTCTTCTTCTTCTTACACTTGTTGTTTCATTACAATACCTCGTTGAAACCTCTGGGTACTCCTACACAATCTCCGTGTGCTCTCATGCAATTTCTGTTCTCCAAATTATCCTATTCCTTGCTTATATTTGACGGCAGTTCATTCTTTCACAACACATATCCAAGTCAAAATAAGGTGTTAATCTTTATCCCCTTGTTGTATTTCTCTTTCATTATCAGGGTTTTCATCAATTCTAACCCCCGAGAAATTACAATCACTGAATCTAACTTTTTTGAAGAACTTACCATTACATCAAATCCTTGATCATATGAAACTCAACTATTCTTTTATGTCATCATCTTGATAATCTTCAACAGTTTCATAACAAACTATCACATATACATAAATAGTACCATATGGATAATCTTTCCACTAAGCAAGTTCCCAAGAAAGATTAGAGGGGTCACAACGATCCCGTTTAAAACTCAATCTCCTAGCCAGAACTTCTAAGACCATATCTATCCATTGTACTGTCTTTTCGTATATACAACCATTAACTAGCTTTGTCGTGGCTTTCCTTTGCAAGTGATCTGAAATATTTTGGTTTCATCCCTGATTTCTCAATATCTAGCGAGACTACCGGTGCTTAAATTCATCAAGATTGGTCTTCATCAAATTTCACTCTCCACCTCAAATTGTCCACATGATCAGATGTATAAAATATCCTAATTTTACCTTCAATCAAGGCAAATAAAATTTCCCCACATAAAAGTTTAACACATGTAATTGAGCAAACATGTGTGATTTATTCTTCTTCATCGAACACCATGATGACCTTCAATTGCCTCATAATCAGGCAATGTCTCTTTAATAATTCACCATCACCGTTTATGGTCTCATCCTCAACGATGATATGGCATGCCACCTATGCATGCTAACGCAATAAAGAAGTAATCATCATCCGGATCTTGTACGTGGGTTAGGTCGTCTGGTATTTGGTTCGGGTCAGCCCATCCGGGCAAAGAAAACGAGTGTGACGCGTGGCCAGCCACCCCGCCAACACGTGCGGCCATATCCAACGTTCGATTTCGATGTGGTTTTCAACAGTGGCTTCGTCTCTTCCTCCTCTACATGGTGGTATAGACAAAACACAATTTTAAGAACTTTTATTCTTGAGCAAAATCAAACACCACTTTAAACCATGTGCTCTAATACCAATTGTTGGGGAATCCGACTGGTGATGTACTGATATTTACTCATAGGAGGCCAAACACACTAACATAATATTTAATGTGGTTAGACAAATAGCCTACATCTATAGAAGAGTCGATATTATTAGAGATAGATAAAGCACACAAAACAAATACATAGAGGAGAAAGATTACACCCTCTCACTCAACTCCCACCTCACTACTACAATGACAGCAGGGTTGCTGCTCTTAGCAGCTCTCTCTTTCTCTCTTCACTCTTAACACACTCTCATTTTGCTCTCAAACAATACCTATATTTATAGGCATCAATGGTAAGACAAGATCCACAAATCATGGCATGATTTGTGGCATTAATAGTGACAACACATGGGTTGCACCATTTTTGACAATGGTGGTGCAACTACCATTGTAGCCTTTTGACAATGGTAACCCTACTCCTTAGGACAGGTTACACAATATATTGCCCATTAATAACAAATCCTAACAAAATCATGGTTTGAATCATCAACGCCAATGAATTTCCCTTCATGCGCAAGAGAAATCTTGAGTTGTTTAAGAAAAGGCTACCAACAAGGGAATGGGATCAAAATGCATATCGAAAAGAAAAATGCAAGATAACTGGGTGAAGGCGTGACGTTGTAGTAGAAGTTTAAACAATCTTAGCACTTAATAAACATGTCGTTTAGTGATGATTGAAATGAAAGCACACACACATATATAAAGCTAAAAAGGAAGCAAAATCTGAAGATTTCCATATGGAAGTAATCGTTTTTCCTGAATCATCAGCTACTAGTAAAAATCCAGGCACAGAAAACAGTGGAATTAAAGCAAAGTGAAGCTGGCAAATTGGCAGTGGAGTTGTACCGTTTTGCCTGCAAAGGAATGGAACAGTAAAATCAACGCAAGATAGAGCTGAAAATTGACAATAGAGCAGTACCATCTTGCCTGCACAAATTACAAACGGAGGCAGAACAACATAAATGTCTCATGTTAAAATTACAATCAAGACAAAAAAAAAAAAGGAAAACAATGAAAAAGACCGTGTGAACAAAAAGTTTCACCTCAAGCGCCTCGCTGTCAACTAAAATCTATGTATATTGCCTCTGCATCAATATTCTTCCTTGACGAGTTATTTCATCACAAACTCTCCTACCACCACAATAAATGACCAAGGATGGTTACTTTCAATTATTAATGTCCCTGCTTCCTTATACCAAAGCAAACAAACTGATGCAGAAATGAGATATTAGGTCTTGATATGAGAGAACATGAGCATCAACAGAACTTTTAAGGATAATACAAGCCTAAGAAAGAAAAAGATCACTTGCGCACCGGCAAAGAACAAGTAATTACCCACGAACAAAGCATACACTTGTTTATTCCATGCCTGCAAAAACAAAAAAAAAACTGTGTCAGAGCCACTCCCATGGAGGTAAATTTGTTCTAAGCATTGTTACAAATTGGGTTTAGAGTGACATAAAAAAACAATGAGAAAGGCTTGCCTAACCTTGACAGCATTTGGAAGGCCAACAAAAACCCAAGGACCTTCATTAATCACGCAACCAACCACACCACCAATATTAATCAGACCCATAAATTGCCAAAACATCCATAAAGCAAGTTTGTCACTGAACATTTAGCCGAGTGAAGAAAAAACAGTCGATAAAAATAACTTTCTTCTCTCAAGCAAATATCTAATTCAAATTGCAGTATCCGCAAGGAAAAACTACAGAAAAGAAAATATTGAAGCTTGAAGCAACTCCACGCTAGCATCTTGCTTTTAAATATCTCGATATAATCATAGTCTTAGCCTTAACAGAAATTGGATAATTGATCCAATACAAACATCAGAGACATCAACTTGAAACAGCACATCACAATTCAATCACATTCATAAATTTCAATGTCTGCTGAAAATATTAGCTAAAATTCAAGCTGAAAGGGGGTAAAATTCAAACCTGTCCAGACTGGAAACCCCAAACTCTTAACAGTCTCATCCTTGCTCCCTGTATAAAGCTTATCAGGCCCAGATAGCAATGCATCACCGGCTGCCATCAAAACCCTCAAACTCAACCACCAAATCCAAAACCCACAAAAACGCTTACACAAAACACTAAAGAATCACATTGAGTCAACCAATCACCAAAGCTCCCAAGAAAGCAAATATTGCACTGACACATTCACCAAAATCTCAATTCCCTTATACCCAATCAGTACAGACTTTCTCCGCACTTTTCCTTTTTACCCCATTAATATGACCTTTATGCCCAAAGTGCCCCCAATTAATACAATAATTACTATTACTACCCCTCCAAGAGAACGACGACGAATCATTCCCGATAAACCCTCTCTTCGCTCCCCCCC
>NW_011500225.1:28767-37133 GCF_000495115.2 Populus euphratica
CGTTCATCATGCGGCGGCTGTGCTGGAAGTTCACGGTGGAGAGATGGACATGGGAATCAATTGAACTTTCCAGCTCTCCAGTGGTGACAGACCTCCTGATTCTGCTGGTGGTGATGCTGATTTAACGTGACGTTGACTGATTGGCCACCTCCTAATAGGTGAGAAACTCGCTTGTTGGTGATGGTGTTGTTGCCTCCGTTGTAGTCTTTCTCCGTTGCAGCACCCTTCTCTCATTTTGTCTTCTGCCTGCTCGCTGCATCGTCTCCTCTGTCAGCTATCAGCATGGTTTAGAAAAAGAAAGGGGAGAACTGAACATGGAGTAAAACAAAAACGAACAAAAGAAATCGTGCCCTCTCGCGAAAAGAAGAAATTAGACATGGAGCTTGAATCAGTGTCTGAGACACGGTAAAACGCCTCACAATCACACTGTTTGACACGAACAAATTGAAAATTTATTTAATTTCAGAATAACACGAGTTGACAACACCGAAATATAGAAACAGCGGTAACACGTGTAGACAACGCTACAAGAACAAGCACAACAACAGCATAGCTACGTAGTCATGCCGAGTCAGAAGCAGACTACTCTTATTAGCCCTAATTAATGCACGGAAACGGAGCTATATTATGGGTGCATATCCGAAAACAGCGCCAAATATCTTGATTTCTTTCTCAGCCCGAATCTCGTAAGCATGCATTTTGGCGCCAGCGTCGTTTTTCTCCTTTAAAAACTGGACCTTGTCGCCAACTTTAAGGCTCTTGCTATGAACATAAGCGAGCCAACCCCTTGAAATAACTGGTTTTGGATGTCCATTCCTGCGAATTGAGCATCTGAAGGTCCAAACACGGCCACTTCCATCTACAGCTTGAAAATCTACAGCATGACCACCACCCTTAAAAGATGGAAGAGAGCTGAGAAACCCGGTCGGCACTGAGAGTCTCTTTTTAATATCAGTCTTCCTGAGTACCTTTGAGAATCTCGCCATTTATCAAGACCAAGTAACTGACAATAGTCGGAGAGGATTAAGATGTTGAGTGCTGTGTGCGTCGAGATTTATGAGCATCTGTTTATCATGCTGGCGATGGCGAACATCCGTAATTTGGTAAGATAAAAAGCAAGAGGCGTTTGGTGGGCGTTTGGTGGGCCTTTGTTTTGTTTTTTTCGACTCGAGTCAATGTAACGCGGGGTGTTAATTTACATGTATTTTGGAAATTCAAATGCTTGGAGGAGTTCTTAAATTTAGTATATCACAGAAATGTGTTTTTATTTTATTTTTTAGTGTAATACTCATAGAATATTCTGGTAGTGTTATGGGATACTATCATGACATATCAAAGATCAAATATAAAACCCGTTTTTAAGTGAGAAATTATAAAGACCATTGGATTTTATTTTTATTTTTTTGTTATCTGAGATATAAAGCGTTTAGTGGTGAGACCACAATAGTATTATCAAGCTCGATGTGTTTTCTCACTGTAAATTGAATCCATCCCTTAGGAGCATGCAATTAGTTTGAACAAAATGAAGCTGAATTGTATTAATAAGTAAAAAAAAAGAGAGAGAGATCCGATCACGCTTACATTTAAACAAATATATATATATAGACACGCACATGAGTCTCATGCTTGCATTTTGTTGCTGATTTATGAAATCCTTGTAGTTATTATGGATTTATAAATTAAATATAAAAAAATTAAAAAATATGAAGAAATATTATTATAATTCATAATATTTTCAAGAAAAAATAAATTATAAAACTAAATTTTTAATCAATTTAATATAAAAAAATAATAATAAAAAAAATAATTTAAAAAAATCATATATAAAAACATTGTAGCAATGTACAGTGTTTTGTGGGGAAATATACAATTATAATTCTTAACCAACTTAATATTAAAAAAATCAATAAAGATAATCTTTTAAAAATATTATAAAAAAACTAAAGAAAAAAAACTATACAGAAAAATACTCTAGCAATTTATAGTGTTTCATGAGAAAATCTATAATTTTGATTTTCAACTCACTCAATATTAAAAATAATAAAATCGATAAAAATATTTAAAAAAAATATATATAATATATGGGAAAACACTTTAACAATCAACGATATTTTAAAGAAAATAAAGAAACAAATGTGTTGAAAAAGCTAAAATTAAGTTGTTAACCAATCTAATATTAAAAAAATAATTCAAGAAAGATAATTTAAAAAACATATGGAGAAATATTGTATCAAAAAAAAATTATATAGAGAAATATTCTAGTAATCTATAATATTTTTTATAAAAAAATATAAAATTAAATTCTCAACCAATTTAATATGAAAAAAATACAAAAAGATCATTTAAAAAAATTTTAAAAAAATCAAATATACAAACATTATAATAATTCATAATATTTTTTTAAATAATAGAATTAAAATTTTAATTAGTTTAATATTAAAAAAATCAATAAAAATGATTTTTTTTTAAAATACAATTTTTTATTAAAAAATCAATAATAATAAAAAAAAGGATACACATGTAAAAAAAATATTAGTATAGTGAAGATGAAATGCATGGGAAAAGTCTAAAAGGGCGGGCGACTTTCCCCACGCCTTGAAGAGTGTTGTTTATATTATGATAGGGTCCAGCGACAAAGCACAGGAGTTAACAGTATACCTTCCCAAACATCTATTAGTAGAATATTCCTGTTGGTTTTCACATGACATGAATGATTTGGACAGTTACTTTTGTGACCATCTCCATTCGAGGACAAGCACACAGGACTTCTATTAGAGTTCCATGCTTCCTAACATCATTTAGGAAAAATAAAAGCGTACGTGTTATCTACAAATCGCATACAAATAATTAATTAACCAGTCATTAAGCCTCGGTTATGCTGTTCAATTTAAATAATTGCTGACATATATATTTGCTATTGTAATTATATTGTTATATACAATCTTATACGCCTTATATTATCGAAGTGTATTGTTTTGATACTGTATTGCAATATTTTATCTTTGATACATTGCAACATCTGTTAACTATAAACATCGTTTCTTTATCTTATTTCTATGTAGAATCTATTTAGTGAGAAAATATGATACTGAAATTTGGTGATTGTGTATGGATTCTTGTACGAAGACTATCATGTAAATCAAAATATTTTTTTTAAAAAGATACTCTATATATACACAAATAGATATAATTAATATGATTAATTTGACTGAACTGTTTATTCGACTAATTCATTGTTTACTAACTCATACGGTATTTTTTCAGATACAAACCCTTTTTGGTGATATAAAAAAATTTCCAAATTAAAGCTACAAGCCAGAACTAGTCACTCAGTTTTTTATGCATGTTCCAGAAGATTTGCGAGCATATTTTATTAATTATTTTCAAAAATATTCTTAAAATATTAAAACAAACAATCCTTGAGTCAGTGTAACAAGTAGAATCAAATTTCTGAAGTTCTGACTTTGGTTCAATGGCTGGAGATACGACACTTTGTGTGTGTGTTGTGGAGAGAGAGAGGGAGGGAGGACAGAGAGACGTGCGCGCGCGTTATTCATATTAAAATTATCTGATTTAATTTTAATAAAATTGTATTTTAATTAGCTCACGCGAAAAGCCTACCAAAGCCTAAACAGTGGCGGCGAGACATTCCTCGTTCGGGGGTCCACTTCTTCTTCCCCACCACTTCTTTTACAAGTTCATCAAGATTTCAAAACATCTAATAACAAATAGATTTTGTCAAATTTAAGTTTAATAAAGACTAGCTAGTTCTGATTCTATTATTTGCATTTTGCAAACTTTGAAGTGCGTTTATATGGCAATTTTGTGAAACCTTTTCTTTTGTCATTTCTGTGTTTAAAAATTCTCAAGCCACTCGTGTGACTGAGGTGCTGAAAATTGAAATTGTTAAAGCAAATTATTCATGCATAACTATGTTTTGATATAAACTATTTATTTTTATTTTTTAATGCTAATGCTTAAATGATATAAAAATATGGTGTAATATATATATATATATATATATATATTAACAAAATTAAAAAATTATTTTATAGTTTATTTTATAATGATATAGTTAAATACTGAAAAATAATTTTTTAATTTATTTTTATTACATTATTAAAAATCAAAAAATAATTCACTATATAATAATCTATTTTCTATGAAAATTGCTTTAAAAAACTATTTTATAACAAACAATAGTTAAAGTCGGCTTAGTTTGCATATAATAAAATTATTTATCATCTTATTCAATTTTAATAAAAAAAAATTTAAAGAATTGGTTTTTTTTTATCAATTTTATCTCATCTCTTTCTATAGAAAAAAATCCCTTTTTTCTATCATGTATCTATTTCAATTATATCTCATTTAATTTATATGGCCCTTCCATTGAAATAAAAATAAATATAAACGTCTCTCCCTGTCCATGTCATATTAAAATAAGCTAGTCAGTAGCTTCCCATTAAAATAAAATAAAAATAAATCCATGTCATATCAAATGGGAGATCATCAAGGATGACGATGCGCGTCTCTCCCTGTTCCCTTGTTTTTTCCCTTATAAATGGGTGAGAATTAAGATAGGAAAATGGGGCCCTCTATGTACATGTGAAGCCACGTGGCCGTCTAAAGACCCTTTTAACTAGTGACAGTTATCAAGGGGATTCAGATGGAGAGTTCTCATACTGTTAATTCATTTTGCCTTTTGCTGGACACTTGACTAGACTGTCGTTCCCCAAGTAATTTTTGTAGTTATAATTTTAAAAAATTAAATTTAAAAGTGTGAATAATTGGATTTAGACTAGTAAAAATTATAGTTAAAGTTTTTATGTAATAAAAAATATGTATAATTTTTTTTGTTATGGTTGTTTTTTAAAAGTGTTTTTTATTTTAAATATATTAAAATAATTTTTTTTATTTAAAAATTATTTTTGATATCTACGCATCAAAATAATCTAAAAATTAAAAAAATTAAAAAAAATTAAAAAAATAATAAAAATTTAAATTTTGAAAAACTACTTTTAAAATGTAAAAATAAGCAAAGTTTTATGAAATTCAATTAAAAAAACATGTAAAAACTACTTCATAAAAACTACATTTCAAAACTAATTTTTTAATAAGCCCTATAATATAAAACGTAATTTGATATATTATTAAACACATAACTGTGTTTCTTATATCGCAAATATAAAAGCTACAACTAAACAAATACACCGTAAATGGATAACAGTTTCAGTTGTACATGACATGAAATAAAATAAAAGAAATTTTTAATGTTTTAAATTATACGTGTTTTGAATGTTTTATTTTTTAAAGTGTTTTTTATTTTAAAATATATTAAAAAATAATTTTTTTATATCAACAAATTTAAATGATACAAAAATATAAAAATAAATTAATTTTAAGTAAATTAAATTTTAAATTTTGCCTAACTAGAATTTGAAACGCAATACTATACCCGGTGGTTTGAATCAAATGCTTGAGATACGATACTTGATCATTTCATTCTTTATTTGTGAGATGGGGTTACAATGGAGGCATACAAGGTTACAATGGAGGCATAGAGCATTACAAGGTTGAGTGATTGGAAACTTGAACCCTAGCTTACTGTGACTAGCCCACCACATAAGCAAATAATAATGTTTTGGTAGTCGTAGTACACGTAAACTGACCCAGACATCCACATTAATTTAAAAAATAATGTTTTGATAGTAATTGAGGTCTTAGTCCAGTGATAAGAGAGATTTGTTCCCTTTCTTTGCATCCAAGTTCGAATCTTATTGTGCATGTTTGTCATCCCCGTGATACCTTATATGCTCAATGGGCTTGCAGAATGTTTAGTGGACCATGAGATTAGTCGTGGTACATGCAAGTTGGCCTGAACACCCACATAAATAAAAAAATAAAAAAAATAATGTTTTGTGTAATTTAATGATTAGTAGAGATAACACTTATGTTAATTAAAAAAATAATAATAATATTTTGTGTTATTTTGTTGATATTTTCTTAATTTTTCCCTAGGAAGTCTCATGCTGCTCTTCTTCAAAAGATTATGTTATTGTGCTGATATAAAAGGAATATCACAATATGAATAAATCATTAACTTTCCATCGAGTTTTAGGTTTCTATGGGCTGGTGGCTGAGATCACTATTGGGCTCAGTTAAAAGATTTTAGCTTCGTATTATTATCTTTCACTAGACTAAGATGCCTAATAACCTCAGCTCATGGGCCCTTTTTATGGCAACTCATGGGATAATAAGTGAGAAGTGAGAACAGTATCAGCAAATGGCATTAGGCGACTGGTCGTGGAGGAGCAAAGCGTTGTTGTTCAGAGCTTAAAACCAGGCGACCAGAAAATGTGAAAGAAGCGGTGCATTTTGGTGTTGTCGATGGCTTTTGTGGTGGGGCCAAGCATGGTTTTTGTTAAGTTTTGTCATCTATATTCACATACTGTCATTTTCGATTTGTGATTTTCAACTTCATGCTGCAAAAACTCTTATATAACAATATAATGTTATCATTGTAATTTATTGTGAAATAATATGGATTTAATGATGTCAGATGAAACCTACAAATATATGAAAGAGTATGGCTAAGTCACTAACAAGAGTTTTGTAAGATAACATTATTCAAGAGATCTTTTTCCTAATGATACTTGATATAGACCAATTCTATGAATTTATCCCTGCTAACGAAATAACTCAAAATGCACCACGATTCGTACTATTTGGAAATTAACCTCTTCATCTTTGTAAATGCTGCTATGAGTTACATAATAATTTTTTTTTTACAATATGGTTATATTTGAAACACAAGTGTGTTTGTGGGACTCGTTAAAATTTGTCGTTGAACCACATGTTGACAACAAGCAACATTAACATGTTTTTACTGAGTTGTGAACTTAATCTTAACAGAAAGCACCATCACTCTTCACATGCTATGGTCATTTACCCCAACAAAAAGCAGAGTTTTTTTATGGTTTTTATTCCAATGTTTCTTAAAAATAATTTTTTAAAAATAAAAGAATCATTTTTAATACATTTTCAAGATAAAAAATACTTTAAAAAACAATAATTATCACTCTTGTATACACCCTCCAATCTCTAATATTTTTCTAGAGTGAAAATCACAAATTCAGAAGCGATCGGCAGCACCATCATCATTCTCTCCGCAACTCTCTGCATATTCTCTCTACTAGTGATCCAGTTTACAAAACGAAAGATGAATTGAAAAACACGATCTGAGGTAAAGAGAAGGTGGGGATGCGGTGGAGGAGAAGCCACATATATAGAGAAAAAAGGCAATGAAAGATGAGAGATTGAATCAATAGTAAAAAGCAAGATGAGAAACTGAAAGATTGAAATTACTGTTTGAATCCAGGTAAAAGCCACATTTCGAGCTCTTTTAGATTTTTGTTAATTAACTACTATTGGCGCTCGCATAACCATAGCATGAATCAATGGTCTAAAGGTGAAAAAGGTAGGAAAATGAATAAAAAAATCATGGTTTGAATCATTAATGCAAATAAATTTCCTTTCATGTGCAAGAAAAATCTTGAGTTGTTTAAGAAAGGGTTGTCATCAGGGGAAGGGGATCAAAATACATATAGAAAAGAAAAGGCCCAAATCAGTGGGTTGGGCCGGACTCGGTCCAAAACCAAATGAACTGGTATTGTATAAACAGTGACCCCGTGTACAGTAACCAGCTAGGTTTTAAAACACAGGCCGGACTCGGCCCAGATTATTGGGTTGGGCCGGACCCGGTCCAAAACCAAATGGATTGGTTACTGTACAATAACCACTCCCTTCTTCATTTGCTGCAGAACGTGAATTAATTTACGTTCTGCATACTAATATAGACCGAAAAATGAAAAGACAGGACAACCGGAGATTACCTGGAATTGGTGTCGGGGTGGTGCTGCTGGCGGCAGAGACACGGTGGGCGATGTTTTGGTGTGTTTTTCTTCTCTCTCTCTTCTCGGTTCTGCACAGTTTTTTCCTTCTTCTTCTCTCTCCCTCTCTTTTGTTTTTTTTCTTTTCTCTTCTCCTTTCTTCTCTCTCGTGTTTGGTTTCCTTCTTTCTTTCTTCTTCTCCCTCTCTTCGTATCTCTTTCACTTGCTGCCTCCCTTGCTTTTATAGGCAAAAAACAGGGGAGAGGACGTGGCTGGGGCGGCCACTGTGCAGCAATTTGGTCCTTGGTTTTTGATTTCTTCAATTAAGTTCCTAATTGACCATCAAACTTCAATATTTATGCAATTAAGTCCTTGATTTGATCAAATTAACTCTTAAAAATTATATTTTGACCCCAGAACTTTAATTTCTTCTAATAAAAGCCCAAATTAACTAAAAAATCAAATTTTCTTGCAATC
>NW_011500225.1:37246-41579 GCF_000495115.2 Populus euphratica
CCTAAAATTAATTTTCTTTGTCAACAAGGTTCTCATTAGTTAACAAAATACTGCCAAATTTTAATCTTTGTAATTGTAAACCTCCTCAACTAATTTTTGACCATTTTCTGAACATTCTGACATCTTTTTTTTTTACTATTATTTTTTTTACTGTTATTATTTTTAAATTAGTTATTATTATTATTATTAATTATTAATTATTTTCTTATTTTTCTATATATATATATATATTTTACGCGAGGACCCAAAAATGAATTACAACAATCTTGATCATAAATTAATGGGAAAATAATTTGAAATAAGTTAATATTAAATTAAGCACGATCAAACACCAGTCGAGAGACCAGATGCTTAGTTTTTATAATAAAGAAGACTAATTAATTTACTTCTCAAAATAGAAGAAATAATTTATAATTTATTTGGCTATATATGAGTTGATTTGGAAAGAGAAACATATTTACTAATTATTTCATGTTCATTAATTTAGGACTCCTAAGCTTGAGATTTCATCAATACAATGATGCAAGGACAACACATTTTCAGGTTGAAGTCCATGTTTTGCAACTCATTTTTTTAGATAAATGATAATATTTACATTCAACTATAAAGATGCTCTAAACTGAAGGCATGTATAATTACAATGATGTCTTTGTGTTATTATTGTCGAACCCACCCAGCTTGGTAATTAGGAACCCTGGCGTTTGTCAATAGATTTTAAATGATCGTGGGATTTTCTTAGCATGTGACAAGGGATAGTTCTCTCTCTGTTGATATGATCAACAGGTCATTGTGGATTAGCTGAGATTTTCTAAAACAAAGAAGAACGAGCCAAAAAAAAATGATCAAATGGTCAAAATAGTACTGACTGTCTTTTCTATGATGCCAATTAATCTCATTCCATTTGACAGAATTTTTTTATCAACAAAAAAAATGCAGATTAATTTTAAAGTATGTTTGGAGTGTACCTCTGGTTATTTTTTTATATTAATATATATTAAAATAATATTTTTATTATTTTTAAAATTTTATTTTTAAAATTATTGTATCAAAATGATTTGAAACATATAAAAAAATAATTATTAATAAAAAAATAATTTTTTTAAAAATATAATTTGCATTACATTTTCAAATGTTTATTTAAGATACATAGACGATAAATGGTTGTTTAGCCATTATGATGTTTTAAAAGTATAATTATAATTATTTTTTAAAAATTATTTTTTATTTTGATATATTAAAATGATCTAAAAATACTAAAAAATATTAATTTTAAACAAAATAAATTTAAAATTTTATTCAAAATAAATTATAAATTTTAGTACCTAATTAACCTAATATTAAATGATGAGATTAAAAAAAATATAAAAATAATCTGAGTCAATCCATCAAACTCATGAACCGAGTTATTAGACTGAAATAACCTTATAAAAAAATAACCTGAATTAACTTAGGTTAACCTATCAAATCCATGACTTTGGTTTTGAAACCGAAATAACCTAATAAAAAAATTAAAACAAATTATAAACTCGATTTCTCAATCATCTCTATTGGACCTAATATTGATGAAATTTATAAAAATTTTAATTAAAAAATAATATAAAAATAAACTAAATTAACCCGACTTAACTGTTAAATACTATTGTTATGTCATGAGACCAGGATAACATAATAAAAAATAAATAAAAATAAATCATAAAACCTAATTTATAATTAAATATAATATTAATTCAAGAAAATCATTTTTTTAAGAGAATGAATTAATTAGATTAATCCACGACTTGAATCATGATACAAAAACAACCCAATAAAATAAGTCCAATATTGAAAGACTCATAATCTAAGTAATAAAACTAATATAGTCTCTTAAAAAGAAAATAAAAAAACAAAATTAAGGTTAAAATACCAAAATTCATGATTTTAATTTTAAAACCAAAATATTATCATAAAAAACAAATTAAAATAGATTATAAAGTTTAATTATTAATTAATTTAAAATTATTTTTGTTTATAAATGCTATAAATATCTTGTGTTTGGATAAATGGGAACGGAGGGTTTTACATGATATGAAAGTTTTTTTTAATGAATTATTTCCAATTTTTTTTAATGGAAAGGAAATGGAAAATATTTCCGGTATTTATTTTAAAGTTTTAAAACTTGAAATCAACAGCTCTACATGAAGAAGTTAGTAGTTTCTTAAATAATAAAAAGAAATACAATCAAATACAAATCATAATACCCGTAATCTTATAATTTTATAATGCTTCGTTCCATTAACTATTTTAAAAAGCATATCTTCATCTTTGGGAATTCAATTGAACAACATATTAAAAGGCATAACCGTTTTACTGTATCTTTAAGAAACATCTTCCTATTCATGGCAGCAGTATAATTATCTTTTATAAATTATAATTTAGTCATTGCAATTTGCAAATTTGATTTGAAATAAATTGTTCTGAACACCTTCTTTTATTACAGTGTAAATGTTATTTTGTCCTTTCAGGCAAAAAATTATTAACCTTTCGTAGAGGATTTTTTTAGTGTTTAAAAAAAAAACAAATACACAATAAAGTTATAATCATATCCCTCGGGGAAGAAAAAGTGGACTTGCACAATTAAATACTAAAAAATATTTTTTAATATATTTTTTATTATATTATCAAATATAAAAAAAATAACTCATTTTATAATAATTTATTTTTAATAAAAACTATTTAACAACAAACAAATAGTTAAAATCAATTTAGTTTGCTCATCCAAATAAATAAACAAATTGATGCATTCATGGGCCATCATATATAAAAATATTGTCTGTAAGCAATATTTAATTGGAGCTCCTGATTAGCTTGTTTATTTGTTTATTTACAAGCTAATCAGGAGCGCCAATTAAATATTACTTACAGGTAATAAAAATAAAAATAAAAATAAATCCATCATATCAAATATGAGATCATCGAGGATGACGATCGCCCTTTACGCATCTCTCACTGTCCCCATGTGTTGATCCCTTGTAAAAGGGTAAAATTTAAGGTAACTTAATATAGGAAAATGGGGCCCTCTATGCACGTGTGAAGCCAAGTGGCTGTCTAAAGACCCATGTTACTAGACTGCCATTGTCCGAAACTAAATGGGTAGCGGATTTTTGGGCATGACACGAAATAAAAAAAAAATGTTTGAGTGCCGAGACGTGGTTGCATGAAATTGACAAATAAAATCAAATTTCCATGGTTTTGATTTCAACGGTGCTTTGAAGTTCAGTAGTGAATATTGAATATTTTTAAAGTTTTTTTTATTTGAAATATATTAGAATAATATTTTTTTATTTTTTTAAAATTAGGTTTTATATTAACACATTTAAACATGATCTAGAAACATAAAAATAAATTAATTTTAAATAAGAAAATTAAAAGTTTTGTGTTTCTTCTTTTTTCCCCCTACGAAGTCTCATGCTGCTTTTCTTCAAAAGCTTTTGTTATTGTGCTATATAAAAGGAAATATCACAATATGAATAAATCATTAACTTTCTATCGAGTTTTATGTTTCTGTGGGCTGGTGGCTGAGACACTATTGGGCTCAGTTAAGAGATTTTAGCTTCGTCTTGTTATCTTTCACTGGGCTGAGACGCCTAATAACCTCGGCTCATGGGCCCCTTCTTATGGCACCTCATGGGATTATAAGTGAACAGTATCAGCAATTGGCAGAAGGCGACTGGGTGTGGAGGAGCAGAGCGTTGCAGCTCAGAGATTTAAACCAGGCGAGCCAGAAAATGTGAAAGAAGCAGTGCATTTTGGTGGTGTCGATGGCTTTCGTGGTGGAGCTAAGCATGGTTTTTTGCTTAGCTTTGCCATCTATACTCACATACTGTCATTTTCTATTTGTAATTTTCCGTTTGATTTTATGTTTATGATATTTACATGCTTTTATCGTATAATTAAATTAATAAAACATATAATTTGAATTGACACCAGGTCCTATGGCAATCCAATCAGATCTAAACAGTATTTTTGCAGCCAGAGGCTGTGGTAGATGATCAGGATCTCATAGATCGGCAAATAAAATTATTGTTAATGATTTAAAAATACTACAGATCTAGCCTCTTTGTCATGGCAATTACTTCGAGGGCTAACAATAAATACTACAAAAACAAGTGCTTCTAACAATTAATCTTGGTGATTAATATTTAAACACAAGTTCCTCTTTCTCACTCACCATTGTCACCAATGCTCAACTTTCAGCTCATAAATCTTCATTATTTTACATTTGGATAGTTTTTATACGTACTTCAAAAATATTAAATCGGGTTATGGATATACTTAAAACATTCCTCTTACCATC
>NW_011500225.1:41950-65832 GCF_000495115.2 Populus euphratica
CCCCCCCCCCCCCACACACACACACACACACAAATACAAGATATATATACTACTTTGATATATTTTGTTACATGAAAAACTCAAAGTGCAAATCAAAAAACCTAATAAATCAGTAATTTTCTATGTAAATAAATGGAAAAAATCATCAACAATAACTAAAAAAAATAAAGAAATGAATATAAATAAAGATATTCAATTACGAAAAATGAGATATCCATAACTGAATGTATTCCATAAATTTATTTATTTAAATAAATAAAAAATAAATTCACCCTGTAAAAAACTTATGATCTAAAAGATAAACATAAATAAAACCGACTAAATAAACTCATAATCTAAAATAATACTACAAAAGATCGAACACATCTGAAATATTATTTTAAAAAAATATATTTTTTATTTGAAAAAATAAATTTTATTTGCATAAAACAAAAAAAATACAGATGAATTACAATAATATGAAAAATAAAAAATAAACAATTTTTTTTTAAAAAAAGTTATTTTCTAAAAAGATATGAAAAACTTGTGACATAAATTATAAGATCAGAATAAATTTACAAAAAATAAATTGAAACAGAAAATAAATTGAAGAAAATCACAAAACTAAGATTTTAAAAAACAAACTAATGCAGAACAATAATATCATATAAAAATTAATCTCTAGCAAATCAAATATTAAAATATGAAATCAGGAAAAAAAATTCAATCACATAAAAGGATCTAAAAATATAAAAGTGAAAATAAAAGAAAATTAATTAAAGTGTAAAAAACTATTTTTAATTAGAGGGTTACATTGAATTGAAAAATAGCTCTAATAAAATGAAAAACAAATAAAAAAATTAGGATCAAATTAAAAAAATAAAATAACAAAAATTTTGATTGAAGAATAAAATTGAAAGCAAAAAACATAACAAAAGGGAAGAGAAAAGAAATATCAAAAGAAAAAGGAATGAAATAAAAAGCAAAATGTATGAGAAATTATAATTTAAGAAAATTTATATAAAAGGAATAAGAATGAAATAAGAAAATTAAAATTAAAATTAAAAAAAAAACAATTATGCATTTTACCTAGTAGAAGAGAGAGAAAAAAAAAATGATCATTGACAATAATCTAATCATTATACATTGTCACTTGTCAAACCATGTAAAAGAGGATATAGTGTTACATTCAGGGAGCTAAATGACACGAATGTCACTGACTTATCAAAATGTGTTTAACATGCATTAATAATTTTTATTATTAAAAAATTAAAAAATTAATGTAAAAATATCAAAACACATAAATAACCCTACATATATATAATCATGTGAAAGCTCAAAAAATACCCTTAAATGCAAACTTGATTTTTTTTATTTTATCAAATGACAAAAGCATATTTTTACGGTACATGAATAAGGAAAAAATACCCTTGTCTATTAGCCCAATAACTTTTTGATCATGATGAAAAATAAATATTTTTACTGTTTCAAAGTTTATGAAAAAGTTAAAAAAGCTTTTAGTCAACAGCTCTAAATTTTATTGACTTTATAAATAAAAAAATATTTTTATTATACAAGTAAAAAAAACTTGAACATCCCAAATTATCTTTTAATGACTAATGACTTAGTGGAAAAGATCAAAGCACATCTAACTTTTAAGTTTATTTTTTTTTCCAATTAAGAATAAATAAATAATTTTACTTTGACAATTCATAGTAAACTGTGACTGGAGTGAAAAACTTACCTCTATGATGTTTTAGTTAATACTTGTTTATTGGTCTATGTTGTAATATAGGTTAGAGCAAGCTTTTAAAAATAGCAAAAAAGAAATGTTCAATATATTGGTGATGTGTTTTCTAAAAAAATAAATAAATTTTAACTATAAATCAAATGATATTTTAAGTTAATACTTAGATGGAAAAACACTTGATTCACCTAGGTTAATTTGTGCTAGCTCACAAAACTCATTGGAATAATTCTAAAAAAACAAATTGGAAATTTTAATTTTAAATTAATTCAATATTAAATAATGAAATCAATAAAAATAATATTTGATTTAAAAAAATAAGCTCAAATTAACCAAGAAAGCACTGGATACAAGTCATCAACGTTATTAGATTCGATAAATATTTTTGTCTCAAAGATTATTTTTTTAATTTAATTACATAACAATAAAATGCATGATATATTTTTTTTGCATGAAACATCATGTCTTTTAAAAATAAAAAAATGTAATAAGTTCGTGGGGCCGGGATAATAAAGGTAGATCATTTACAATAAATGATGAAATTATATTATTTTAGTTTTGAGTTAAATAAATAAAATAGATTATTAGTAACAAATGACGAAATTGATTTTTTTTTTAAATTGAGGGATAAAAAAGCATTAAAAAAATTAAATAATACCTCGAATATTATGGATTACAATTTATTATCCATATAATAGATTTAATTGAGTATAATGATTTATTTGTCAATTTTTCTTAAACCAAACATAAAGTAGCAAATAAAAATAAAGACTTTTTTAGTGGGTCTGAGTATTAAAACAAAACAACCCAAATGTGTGGGCCCTTCCAGCCTAGTCCATGGACTTTATTTGTAATTTTGTTTTTTTGCTAATGATAATATATGATCGTTTGCTTCACGTGAATTTCAATGACCAGGGGTTAGAAAAAATTTAGAGGTTTGATTTTTCAATTAAAAATATAATTTTAATTTATTTTGATACAAAACACCTCAGGAAACATATTATATATCTTGATAAACATATTTATAATTATAAAAAAATCCAAAAAATAATTAGAAAAATAGAAATCAACCCTAAGAAAATCATTCTCACAGTTAGGTCTATGGCATGGAGAAGAAAAAAAACCATATAGGTTAAATTGCTTTTATGAAATGAAACTCATTGATACCAAAATTAATCATTTTTAAGGTTGAAATTATCAATAATAATAAATTTTTCTTTTCATGTTGGAATCTAATAAGCTTCTCTCTTCTTTAACAAAAAAAAAAAAGGTAAAAAACAAGAAAAGCAAAGTTTAACATTAAAAGTGAATTTCAAAAAATTAAAGGAATTGATTAACTAAATGTGAAAATTTTATGACACAATCTATTTGCATTTAAATTTTATGTCTTTTAATTCAACCTTTCTTCTAAAAAAATATACAACTGAATATTAATTTATATTTAAAGTGGCTTGATTGTATAGAGAAAAAGTTCAAAGGTCAAATTATAAAATTTTTAAAAAATCATTCTTTTAATTTACAGTAATTCTGAGAGAATAAACAATAAAATACTATTCACAAAAGTCTCACAAAGCTTAATTTTTGTTAATAAAATATCTTGAAGATGGAGAATTGAATTTGACTAGCGTAAAAAACGAGACCTTTTGTTCTATTTTTACTAAAAAAAAATGCTGAGATATTTTCAGTAACTTGCAACATTTCTCCTATTCTTCTTCTTCCATCTACTATTTGGTCATGTCTTGATGACTTTATTAGGTACATTTGTAACTTGAAATTTGATTCAGGTTGAATTTTAATTTTAATTATTTTTGTTAATAATTTAGATAGGTGATTTAGCAGCTTAATCGACTATTTAGTTGATCCAACCATATCAGATTTAATTAAAATAAAAGAATAAAAAGAAATTATTTTGATAAAAAAATGTAATCTTTACCTATTTATCCACCCAATAATTCAATAAGACAAGTTATTTACCAACTCAAAACTTTTATCATATATGAAAGCTGTAGTTTTCTCATGGCTACGCACCCACCATGAAATTTATATTTTCTAATGAAAAACATCAATTTTAATACCTTTTACTGGAAAACATAATTGGAACTTCAAAACAAAACACAAACAGGAACTCAAATTGAACACTTATCCTCTTTCTTCGTTAAATCAAACTCACAAAAATTAAAGAACCTTACAAATTTCAAACTCATGGCATATACTATTGTTCGTGAATATTCACTTCCTTCACTGCTCTGGGAAACACTCAATCACCCTCACACTCTCTACTCCTGCGTCGCTTCATGAATGGATTCTTTAATTTGGATTATTTGTGCTTTCAGTAACAATTATTTTTTTAAATATTATTTTATTTAGAGATATATTAAAATAATATTTTTTAAAATTATATCTAATATTAACACATTAAAATAATTTAAAAACATTAAAAAAATATTAATTTAAAGAATTTTTTTAAAATCTTTTACAATATTTTTAAAATATAAAAACAAATAATTAATTATAACCCAACTGTATTTGTTTCTGTGATTGCTTGTACTTTTATAGTAAACCACGTAAACAAAACATATGAACAAATATAAAATGTTAAGTACTATGTGTGGGACTTACTATAATTTATGTTTCAATTGCAGGTTTCCTGAAAAGCAGCGTGAATCTGCTTCTCCCTTAGTGTCGCGTCGGTGTAGGATGAATTAAATTACTTTGCATTATTCACTTTTTGAAGTGAACAGTTTAAATGCATCAGATAATATCAAATCCAGTAAAAAAATTTATTTTTTTAATTATATTTTATTTTAAAAAATAGTGTTAAATATTATTTAATAACATTATATAAATTAGATGGAGATCGTAGTATTTACAAAATGTAATTTTAAACCATTTACAGAATTTAATCATAATCCTAATTTTATTTGTAATAATATTTTACTTGATTTTATTGTATATTCAAAAAATTATGAAAATTATAATTGTTATAGAATGAATTTTATATCTGATAAAATTATAAATAAATTAATGAAATAATAAAAAATATTATTTATTTAATAATATAATAGTAATAATTAAATTTATAATATTTAAATGGAAAACATTAATATTAATATATATATTTTTAATTATTTTTTAATTATAATTTTAAAAATATTTTTAATTAAATATATATATTTTTTTAATTATAATTTTAAAAATATTTTTAATTAAATATATTAAATTATTTTTTTATTTAATTTTAATTTCAGTTAAATATATATAAATATCAAACTAACTTTCAAGAAACATATCCCGCGTTGATAAATATTTTCTGGTAAACTATATCCCGACTCTGCAGATTCTAATTTCCATCTCCAGCCTTTATAATTTAATTTTTCATTAATATTCATCTTACAGTTTCCAAAAAATCTAATATAGACCTCATCCACTAGAAAATTATGAGGATAAATTATTATACACTACTGATATATAATTTTTCCAGCCAATATAAATGGGATCTCTTCCATCCAATAAATAAAAATTATACTGTGACAAATTTTTTTCACCGTTCATTTCTTATAACCAAAAACTTTATATATTTGATAAACCTTGTAAAATTGAAATAAATAAAGAATTAATTTAATACTTTGACTTTTAATTATTTTATATCACTTATTTTGACTCTTAATTGTTTCACTTTATATCTTTTTAAAAATACGAAAAAAATCAATAATTGAATCTATTTAATTTATTGATGGGATTTTATTTTAACTATTGTGTTAGATTTCTCAAAAAAAGAATGTGGAAAGATCAACAATGATCTCTTAAAATCACAATATTAAAAAATTAAAACATAAGCAACTGAAAATAAATAAAGTGAAACTTATGAGGACTAAAATATAGTTTATATAAAACCATCTCTATCCAAGGTCTTCTCCAAGTCACTCATCAAACACAACACAAGGCCCTCAAATTCATCACACAAAGAAACACATGCGTTTTTCCTCTGCTCTTCAAAATCACATAAATCTCTATTATTCCAAATTTATCCCTAACCGACTTCATATCCAGTCTCTATTCCTCTTGGTTCTCTCGTAATTTTCTCAAACTCCCATCCCTTTCTTACACCCAATCCCGCCGGCGATCTGTCTTCTCCGTTTACGATAAAAATCTCTCTTACTCAATTCAAGTTAGGGCTTGTGACTTACTTCTAGGATCTTCAGATTTTCAAAAATTAGGGTTTGGTTTTGGATTCGATTAGTGATTAGTAATCGATGATTTTGAAAAATTAGGGTTTTTACAGTTTCGATTTTGTTAGGGTTTCAACTTCAAAATTTTGAGAGGTCGGGGATTTAGTGAGGATGACGAGAAGTTCCCGACACAAATCGAGCAAGCATAGCTCGAGAGAGTATTCAGATTCGGAGAAAAATTCGAGCTTGAAAGAGAAAAAGGCAGCCGCTGCGGTGAAAGAGGAGAATATTAGCAATAGTAGCAGTGTTAGGGTTTCGAGCGAGAAGAGAAAGTTAGAATTAAAGGAGAATAAAGAAAATAAGGAATCTTTAAATGGGGAATATGGAGAGGAATATTCCTCCTCTTCGTCAAAGAGGAGAAAAGATAGAGCAGAGGAAAACAATGATAGGTGGAATGGTGGAGAGGAGGAGAGAGGGGAGAAGAAGGGGAAGGAGAAAGGGAGCGAGGAGAGGTCGAAGAGTAGGAGGAGGGATGATAGCGTGGAGAAGAAGAGTGAGGGAAGGTATAGGGAGAGTAGTAGAAAGGAGGAGAGGGAAAGGGAGAAGGATAGGGAGAGGGAGAGGGAAAAGAAAGGAAAAGAGGGGAGAAGTGAGAAGCGGATTGAGGTTGAGGAGTATTCTCGTGGAGGAAAACAAGTTTCTGAAAAAACTGGTAAGGTAACAATGGGTTGGCTTGTAATGGTTGGAATGTGTTCTTTGAATGTCGGATGTGGGTGTTTGTGGATATGTGTGCTTATTTTGTTTGCTGTTTGTTAAACTACAAGAATGCTGTTTTGAATTGTTAGAAGTGATTGCTGGAATTTTTTTTTTCTTTTTAATGAAACAAGGGAAAGTTTAGTTATTTGTGGTCTTGGAGGGCTCAATTTAATAATGCTTAGCTTTAAGGTTTCTTTTCTTTGTGAATTTTACTTGTGCTTGTTGAGTCACCTCTACCTGGCCTGTCCCTTGAGTCTTGTGTGTTGAAGTGTCTTTAATAAGTTAAAATGATTTAGATTCTACTAGTTGAAGAGGATTTCTAATCAATATGTGGAATTGGTTTATGATATTTTAGATGTACATTTAATAAGGATTTGAGTGTCACTAATGAAATAAAACATGTTTATTTTCATTTTCATTTTCATTTTGGTTTAGACTGAAATGTGAAATTTCTCCTTGTGAAAATGGATCAGCAGTGGTTATGAGAAGAAGGCCTGCATTTAAGGCATATAAGAAATCCAGATTAGAATCTATGATACTTGCCTGTGTATACCAGACAGTCCTTGTAGGTGTAAGGAAAGGGTTTCAAATGCTTATTCTCTAAATTGTTATATGTAGGGTATGGAAAATTGAAAATGGACTTGTGATCTGTTAATATGTTGGATTCACCTTCCCTAGTTTGTTAAGCTATGCACACAGATTTAACATAACTTGCTCATGTTTTTTGTGGATGATTTCTAGTTATTTGATGATAGAAAAAAGTTGACAGTAGAAGAAAATATATCAGTACTTAGTTGCCCATTACATGTACCCCTGGATATGGTTGACCATGACACAATTATCCATTTAACATTAAGTGGTTTGATCTTCAATCCATTGTTTCTGATCTATACTCTTTTAAGTACTTCAGATGCACAATCCATTTAACTGTGGGAATGGATTCGAGAACAGAGTCTTTTCTCTTCCAGTCAACTTTTAGTGTCCCTACAAGATGTTTGGTAGAACGTAATGGAGTATAATTGAATGCAATGGAAGAAAAAAATTGGCGCTTGTTTCATTCTTCATTACATTGCTCCACACTCCATCATGTTCCCCAACATATTTATAGTGTTTTTAAAAATCCTATTTATTTGAAGTTGTTTTCTTGGAGACAAGGTAAATAAAGTATTTCATTTGATTTTACTGATACTGTGCATTAAGAAATTACAGTTAGGTGTAAAATGAGTCAATGAAGATATCATGGATGGCTATTTTTTTTGGTATCAAGACCATTTACTTCCACTCCTGCTCAGTGAATGTGTTGTCTACTTTACCACTTTAGCTGGAGTTTGTCAAGTCCTTTGACATTCAACACGTGTTGAGGGACCTAGGGAGTTATTAGATTGCTTGAAATAACTGTAGATATCATGCACAGTTACCTGTATGCTCAATTGGTTTTTTCAACCTGACATGGTTTTTCTGGTGTATTTGATGCGCAATGTACTATTCTATGTAAGCTTTGTGTCATTTAGATTCCTCTTGGAACATTGCTGCAAAAGATCTCTTGTTTATACAATTTTGTTAAGACTTTATGATATATCTCCATAGATGAGTTTGGAATGTTAAATTATACCTGTTATCTGCATCTTCTTATTTTAGTTAGTAATAATTTGGAACAACGTAAAATTTTCCTCTGTATTTTCACATTGTTGTTACTGCACGTTATTCTTCATGTGAGTTGCAAATTGCCTTACAAATTTTTGTTTTCTATCTTCTTGAATTGCTTCTTAAGAGCTGTTACTGATATCTTCCAAGTTATTATGAACGAGGATATCTTTCCTATCCTGCATTCAAAGAGAATATTTTATGAAGTAGTATTAGATTAGATTGGAAATACAGTAATTTGGAGAGGAGGACATAGAACATGTTTCTTTGTGCTATTTTGTTAGATTTAGTGAAGCAATCCAACATATTTCATATTGCCTTCATTTGTTTTCCTGAAATTATGAAATGCATGCTGTTGACAATCTTGTCTTGGGTGTTGGATGGTTTAATAATGTGAGGAGGGAATATCCAAACACTTTAATAATGCTTAGTTTGTCTTGACTGGATATACTGATAGGCACATGATTAATTGTTACATCATGTTGGCTATGTGTCTGCATGGGGGCTGGCTACCTGTTTTTGTCATTCCAGCAGCAGTGGTGGTATATCTTTGATTATTTATTTATAACCCCCCTTCTTTACACATAAGCAGCCTTGATGTTTTACTTTAGATGTCTGTACACTTCTTGCAGTTGGGATATCATGGTCCTGTTGTTTAATCCTTTTTATTCCCCCCCCCCATCATGGCTCGTCTTGCTGAACATCAAGTTTACGTGTTGATTTATGCTTGTGGCAGCAAATGATCAATTGCGAAGTCCTGAATCAGAGAACCAGTCTGATAGACGAATTAGGAGAAAGAGAGATGATTCTGTTGATGGGGATAAGCAACAGGATGATTTTGGAGATGCAAATGGAAAACGCTTATCCTCAAGGGAGGATGTTGTCAAGGATGGAAAACCAAAGGATGAGAGGCACAATGATGATAGATATAGAGACAAGTACCATGAAGACACGGGCAGGGAAAATAGGCATCGAGATGATAAGCAAAAAGATGAGCGTGGTACAAGAGATAACATTAACAGCAGGTCTGACGAGAAGCATGCAAGGGATGAGAAGGATGGTCCAGAAATTCAGAAGAAATCTAAGCCACAAGATGGTGACCGTGACCGTGAGTTTGATATTGTCCGTGAGCGTGATCATGATCGTAATCGTGATAGGGAACGAGACCGTGATCGGGACCGAGATAGGGAGCGGGAGCGAGACTGTGACAGAGACCATGAACGTAATCTTGACTATGATGGGGCACATATTGATGATCGTAGTGCCAGATACAAAGATAGCAGGGGAAGGAAAAGATCTCCTGAAGATCATGATGACTATAATGATATTAAATCAAAGGGTATAAAGGCACCTTATCCTGACATGGAAAAGAAATCTTTGAGCAGTGGGAGAGTTGAATCAGATGACAGGGGAAGGTGTCAATCACGGCAAGCCCATATAGATAATAATGTTAGCAGTAATAGACGGAGGACTTCCCCAGATACCATTTCACATGGGGCTGTTGAAGAGTACAGGTAACTATCAATATTTCTTAAATTAGTGAAGAGATAAAATGACAATTCCAAATTGATATTTTATGTTTTGGAAATTGTAAACTTAGACATGTGCTTTAATTCTGCTTGTGAAGGTTGATTTGATTCCAAGATTTCTTTTGTATATTAGAACTGCTGCTCTACCTTGCTTATGACAAAATTGAAGAGCCATTTATTGGTGTAATAGATTGCAGTACTTTTATGTCATAGTCATGTTCACTAGCATGTGTGAATAAAAAAAAATAAAAATGAAATCAGTCTATTTTTATCTAAACAAGTATATTTTTATCTTTTTGTGGAGTGCTAGGGTTCACACTTCTTAGGCGAATATTTTATTTCCATTTTTAGTCATTTGCTTCACACTTTTAGTAGTAGGTAGATTGCATTCATGTATAATAAAGAACCTATCTCCCTGATTATTGACCTATTTCTAAAATTGATGTCCCAATTAAATTATTTTTATGTGGAATCCACTTCAATGATCAAACAAAATTTTATAGTTATTTACTGATCTTAGGTAATTTCTTGAATCAAACTGGAAGATGGTGATGGTTTTTATTTTTTCTGTTATAGGCATTTCAAAGCAGAAGAATCAAAGTACAGGGATGCTGTGATCGAACAGAGGTCAAAAGCAAGTTCTTCAAGAGAGGCTACTGATTTCCCAGTAACATCAGAGAGAGCATCCAAGTATAGGTCTTCTGATAAACCTATTAAAATGGATGATGGCCATCTGGGTGAGTTGTCGATTGAGAGGTCTTCAAGTTCTAGAGCTTCACCCCGGGGTTTGGTTGACAGATCCCCTTCATCAAGCCATGAGCGCAGATATGCAAACAGAACTGGTGTCAGGCGGAGTGTTGACATTGAAGAATCAGCAAGGAGGAGAAGTGGTTCCATCAGTGCTAGAGATTTGCCCTCTGCTGATGACAGACTAGGTTGTGATTTACCTTTGGAGAAGCCTCTATCAGATGAGTCAACTCCAGGTGATTCATCCTTTTATAATAGAACTAATCAGAACAATTCTGCTTTGATTCCTCCACATGCCTTCAGGGGTGGAGGTGGCAGCCCATCTTTTATGGGTTCACTAGAAGAAGATAATAGAGTTAACACCCGCTACAAGAGAGGAGGCGGCGATCCCAATCTGGGAAGAGGTCCAGGAAATGCTTGGAGAGGTACCCCAAACTGGTCTTCACCCATGCCAAATGGCTACATGCCTTTCCAACATGGGCCGCATGGAGGTTTTCAAGCAATGATGTCTCATTTTGCATCTCCACCACTGTTCAGTGCCAGGCCTTCTATGGAAATTAACCACTCTGGGATTCCTTACCATATACCTGATGCTGACAGGTTTTCTGGTCATTTGCGACCACTTGGGTGGCATAATATGATGGATGGGTCAGGACCTTCTCAAATGCATGGATGGGATGGAAATAATGGTGTGTTTAGGGATGAACCACATGCATATGGGCAAGAATGGGACCAGAATAGGCATCAGTTGAATGGTAGGGGATGGGAAACCGGCACTGATATATGGAAAACACAAAATGGTGATGTGAATATGGACTCGCCAGCAGCTTCCGTGAAAGAGGATTTTCCAGTGCAGGCACCTATGGAGAATGTTTTGGCTGGACAAGTAGGTCACGAGTCGCAAAATGAAAATACTCATCAAAAGGTCCAAGCAGAAATTGTAGAAACAAAGCCAGCTGTTGCTTCAGCAAAAGAATCTTTGAGGTCTATGCCTAAAACTACCCTTGAGAAGATGCCTGATCTGCCTAAAATGCGAAGTAGTGATGATAGGAGTCATTTTGCCCGTGCTTATCTCTCTAAGCTGGACATTTCAACAGAACTTGCCAGTCCAGAGTTGTATAGCCAATGTATGAGTTTGCTCAGCATGGAGCAGGGTGCAAATGCTGATGAAGATATTGTTATGCTTGTAAACTTAAAGGCAAGAGACTCTATTTGTCATGCACGGCCTTGTATGTGTATGTGTACCTTGTTCTGTTTATAATTTATTTTTATGCTATTGTGATGTGACAGGATGGTGCAAGAGCAGTGCCAAAAAGTTTCAATTCCATTTTCAGCCTTTCACTTCTTCCTGCCACAAAAGATTCTGTTTTTCAGGTAAAATCATTAGGGATTATATAACAAATTATTTGTGATTAGTCTGTGCATGTTTGTGAATCTAGTCATGATCAATTGGAGTCATTTGAAGAAGCACGGTGATTTTTTTTTTTGTGACCTTCTATCTCCTTATTTTTGCTTGAGGGAAATTACCAGGATTTCCTACTTGTTAAGTGGAAGCAAAAATTGCATAGGCGTTTAGTTAATGAGAGTTTGCAGCTTGTGATGCCTACCTTTCTTTTGCTGCTAATTACGATTGCTAGATCTGTTTTTTTCCAACCCATGCATAATTATTGTTCATATACAGAAAATATCTTTCAGATATACAAGTCATCTTGCCACTGTGTTAATGAGGAAAATGTGTATTTCTATTGAGATCTGGTAAAAAAATATGGGAGAGATTGGATGTAGGATAATAACCAAAGGAATGGATGGTATATAAAGCATGATCTAATGGATTTGGGCTGCACTTCTTTTTGTTGGTGTTGCAACATTGGCATATCGCTGTCATTTCCAATCTGATCCTGTCTGACTGCAAACAGTATTTGACATGGTCTTAACTTTATTTTTCATGTTATGCTTCTCAATTGTTTTTTGATTAATTCTTCAGTGCCAATTCTTTCACTCTGACATTCTGGTTCCTTCCTTGCAGAGAGCCATGGATTACTACAAGAAGGAGAGAGTAGGTCTGAGTGGCTTGCCAATTGTTAATGGTGGAACAATAAATGCTATTTCAACTACCAAAGTAAAAGATGAGCCTATTGATGATGGGCATAAAGCAGAAGAACCGGTTTTAAATCAGGATGAAGAAATGCATGATGTTCCAGAGCTGAATTTAGATCAGAAGAAAGCTGAAGATGTTCCACCTGCTGATACCCATGAGGAATCAGTAGAACTTGTTTCGAAGGATTATGCTGAGGCTTGCACCCCCTCCCAGGATTTTCCTGATCAAGCTCTTAGTCAAGATAATCTGGAAAAGCCTGTAGAAATTCATAGTGGTAATAAGATTGATGGGGTGCCATCTGAGCCGGGCAATTCAGAAGGTGTAGAGGGAAGCATCCCAAGCCCTGATAATGCATCCCAAGCTTCCTCCATTTCACCTGCTGAAGGTGCAGAAGATAATGCTTTGCAATGTGCTGAAGAAGGGCGGGGGTCTGGTGATGCAATATGTGGTCCTTTATTTTTTTCGGATGATTCTCTCAAGGCATCTGGGGCTTTGATGCCTGGATCAAATGAGTCTGAGTCGGTAATTTTAAGTCGGATACATCATTCTCCTGAAAGTACACATTGAGACAATTTCTCTATGTTCTTTAATGCGTTTTGCGTAAAAGTTATTGTTTGCTTTCCCAATTTTTGTTGCTTCTCTTTTTATAAAGGAATAAAAGGAAATCTGCTCTTTGGTTCCTCTGGACAAGGGGTTTTGTGAGCCATTCATGTCATCTGCCAATTACAATTCCATGCTTTCTTCTCATCTTCTTCCAGCTTGCATTCATTGTGCTTCGATGATCACTTGTTTGACATCCCTACTAGAGGCCTGCATCAAATAATTAATCTTTCATGGACACAAGGTGAGAATTTTAAGTTGATTTGCTTTAAGATCTGACTGCACATGCATATCGAGTTTGTGATCACTTGCATCGGAACATTCTTGGGTGCTTTTCAGCATCAGTTTTTATACACGTCCTCGGAGAGCTCGGACGTGATATTGCAATGATTCTTGAAGCTGGTCAATGTCATGATATTCACCGTGTATTCTGCTAGTAGTAAAAAGTACCTGCATTTCCACTCGCTACGCACACAAGCTTTTCATGCCCATTATACGAGATGGTGAGTGGCTATGGAAAAGAGAAGTGTTTTCTTTGTTTTGCGCCCCCCTCTCAATCAAAATTGGTAGATTTAAAAAGGAAAAATCGAGGAAAAAGAGATACAAGGAGGGAAAACAAGCTATCCACCAGAATAATAATGCGCAGCAGCTGTGGTGGTTGGTTTTTGCTGCTGTGTTTGTTTTGTTAGCTATTAGTCTCATGGTTACTAAACCCATCTTTGCGGGTAGACTTGGTGACTGGATGATGTGATTCATGGATCAACTTGGTCAAAACCTAAATTGGTAAAATTTGATTAATGATTTTTTTTTTTTATATATTCAAATCAACATTGTTTAATTAAGAAACCTAATAAATACAGAATAAAATATTGTCCCACTAGACAAGTTATTATTATTATTATTATTATTATTTTGTAATCATCGGTGGAAGTAACTCAAAAACCATATTATTCGGCAAATATTGAGTTTTGACTTTTTTCTTTAGATGAAAAAGATTATTTTGGCAGGTTTGGTTAACGTCTGTGTTGGTTCTCTTGTTGGAACTAAGAAGCTCATGCAATTATGATACACTAAACTCCTCCAAAGGTCCCTCGTGCTTTATCCATGTTTATAATTAACCAACGACAAACATTGGAGACACAAATTTATTGACACTATTCATTAATGGCGTCTTTGCTTCTGTTAACAAAAATCAAATACAGTGCTAATTAATCATTATAGAATTGATTGAGGGTACGTGTTTCTTTAATCACATTAAAATCATCTAACTTTCTTTCAAATCAAACTAGCAAACAAGAATAGTGATGTCTTTTTTTTTAAATACAATAAAATGACTTTTACATTTAGAAAAAAATAAAAATAAAATTAAATCATATTTTTATAGATTTTTAGGTTTTTTGTACTCATTTACTTTTCTTATTAAGAGCATTTTAGTCTCTTAACAATATTTAATTATTAATTAAATTGAAAAAGTTATTCATACGTGTCATATTCAAGCCAATATGTGATTGTTGGTGTGTGCCATGTACATTTCTTGGTTGTAAAAAATGCCTTCCCACCATTTTATTAAAAAAGTTGCCGTGTTCTTTTTCTCATAGTGCAACATGTCAATGATCGTGGAGTGATTTGTCACCAATGAGGCATTCTTTTGTCTCTCATCCCTTGACAATAAAAGGTTGGTCTTTTTTATTGTTGTTATTTTAATTTTAGTTTTTTTTTTAATTTTTAATTTTATTCTTGGTTTTTTTATAAAAAATTTATTTATTTTTAATTTTTCCATCAATTCCAATTTTTACATATATTATATTTTTCAAGATGTTTGTTATTATTTTGATTTTTAATTTTTTTGTCCTTTATAAAATCTATACAAGTCAATCAATCCAAATTTATGATCCCTGTTCTTTTTATTTTTTTATTTTTGTTAAATTTATTTTTAATTTCAATTTCACCCTTCAATAAAAAAATTATTTTTAATTTTTATGTTAATTTTAATCTTTAATCTTTTGATTTTTTATCCTTTTGTTAAATTAATTTTTTTTTTAAAATTTCATCCTTCAGTCAAATATAAAATTTAATTTTAATTTTAATTTTAATTTTAATTTTTTAATTTTTAATTTTTAATCCTTTTGTATAATTAAAATTCTTTTTTTTTTATCTTTCAATATTTGATATGATGAAAATTGAGCTTTGTGTTTTTTTCATATAGGATACTTTGGGCTGATCAGAAATTTAAAAACTTAACATAGGTTGATATTTTTTAATAAAAAATAGGTTTTAAAATTCTATTTATTTTAATAGATAAAATTCTTGTGAAAAGTATATCAAAATTAAAAGGTATTTCATAAAATATTGATGCGTGGTGATATTGCAATCAATCACCATAAAAGGAAAGCTCACGTATTTATTTCTATCACGTATTTATTTCATAGAAAGTAATTTTTATAAAAAAATAAATTATTTTTAATATTTAGTAGTGTTATAAAAAACAAGTTGTAAAATAAATTTTAGTGTTTAGTTATATGATGTAGAATAAATTGAAAAATAATTTATTAATTTTTATTTTTTTCAAATTAGATAAGAGATGAAAACTAAATCTGACAAATAAAAAATCAAAGAGTAATGAAATTAAAAAAATTATTTTAAATAAAATTAACAATAAAAAAATAAAAAATAAAAATAATTGATAAAAAATAAAGGGATAATAAAATTAAAAATTTATTTTTAAATTATTTTAAATAAAATAAATAACAATAAAAAAATAATTAATTAATTATTTATTTTTTTCATTCACTTGGATTTGTCGAATTATACATCTTGTAGATTTACCCACGAGAATGCTATACGATGATGTGACAAGAGCAGGATTGTCGTTAGCAGTTGTAACAGAAATCCCAAAAGGAAAGGGTTTTGGTTTCTACTTGGAATGAAACTCCTTTCCTCTCCCTTTCCGTCATGGTTTCTACCTTGACGACGTGAACAAAAGCGGCTGTAAAAGCTTCTGACAAGGATTTACTCACAAATCAAATTCTATCCTGACAAGAATTTACATTAAGTACATTGCCCTCCCTCTTGTCTTTATAAATACTCCTGCAGGCTTCAAGTCTCAAACACAGGAAAAAAAAAACTTAGTCAACATGAAAAACATTGATTCTTCAACGTCCAGAATCGAAGAACGCGAGGAGGAGGTGGACTTTTTGTTTGTGACTGAAAAGGATTTGAAGGATGAAAATATCGATATCAATGCTAAGGTGACTGGCTTTGATGCTTTAGTGGCGGTTTGCCATATTGCTTATAAGAAACTCAAGCAAAAGAAGAGGGAGGAGAAACAGAAAGCGGGTGCAATATTGGGGGATGGAAACATAGACGGGCCGGTGAGGGAGAAAACTCTTAAAAATCCTGCTGATTACTTTGAATTAAAGAAGAAAGAAAGGTTTGCGGGAGAGAAGCTAATCAGTTCTGCTAAAAAGAGCGGTGGGACAAGTAACGGGGGAGGAATATTGAGGCGGAGATTTAATAAGGTGAATGAGCCTATGTCCGACCAGGTTCATGATGGCTTTGCTCCTAGGAAGAGAACTTCTGAGGAGAGGCCTTCTTGTTCTACGGAGAGCTATGAAAGGAATGGTTTTAGACAAGGACTTATGACTGGGGCTAGTGAGGGAGGATCGAACCAAGACATGTTTTCGAGAAAGGATACCGTATTCAAACGATCCCATGCTCACAGCATGCCAAATAAAAGATTGAAGGAGGAGATGCCAAACTGTGGTGTTGGCTCACTAGCAGAGTTGTTGCCTCATGAAGTCAAAGAAAGAATTGCTTCTATGAAAGGCAAAGATGTGGAGTTAGTGGTGGACAAACAGTTGTATGCAACTGACATGGAAGATGGCAACAGTCGTCTGTCGATCCCTCTTAGACAAGTTATAGCTAAGAATTTCTTGTCAGATGAAGAGAAGGGGGCTCTTATAGATGGTAATTGTCTGAAAGTGAAGATACTTGAACCCTCTTTGGAAATGGTTAGTGACATGAATCTCAAGCAATGGAATATGTTTAAGGAGAAGGGCAGTGTTAGTTCATCATATGTTTTCATAACTCATTGGAATACTCTAAGGAGAAGAAGTAATTTGCATTTGCGAGACAGAATTCAGGTTTGGTCTTTCCGAGTAGAAAACGACCTCTACTTTGCTCTTGTTAAGGTTGGTGAAAGATAAGAAGAACGAAATTGTTCTAACAGAAGCAATACCGGTTCATCAACTGGTAGCCATGCTGGTGTGGTTGAATATGCGAGTCCTAGTTTTAAGAGAAGGATTAGAAGATGGTGGCAGCAGCGGCCGTAGTCAGAAAGGAGAAGAAGATCCACCGTATTCTGCTAGTCAGCCTGAAGATGTTGATTAACAACCCAGTCTACTCACACCCATGATGGGAAGCTTGTTCTTCATCACTTTATTTCTGATTTCCTTGTTTTTTCCTTATGATCTTTATAGTAATTAATAAAGAGCAATTGTTAAAGTCGGATTATGGTGCAAAGTTTTCAGATTTAAATGCTTCCAATTTATCATTGCCTTCACGACTAATAGAATGACACACTTGTTAAATTTGGTATACCCGTAGTAACTTTATCCAGTTGATTAGATTAAATTTTTAATAACTTGATTAATCTAAGTAAAATAAACATTAAAACTTTTTTAAAAATTGAAACCATTAACTAAAAAGCTAAAACGTCTAGGCTAAATACTATTGAGTCGACACTGTTTATATTCTTAAAAAATATTATAGATATATTGTTTATTATTTAATAACTCATTTTGGTTCTCAAAATTTTATTTATAACAATTTAATTTTGATTAAAGATCACTTGTTTTTTTATTTTTTAGGTAAGTGTGAAATTGAAAGACATGAAAAAAATACCAAACATAAATATTGTGCTAAAATAATTTTAAAAATACATGAATTTTAAAAATAATATAAATTATATAATTTAGGTCCTTGAGATTTCACAAAAACATAATTTTGGTATCATGTAATTAACATCACCCAAAACATGAGAGAAAAACACAGAAACGCAAATGTTTAAAAAATCTACAAACAAGAATAAAATACTATTGAGTATAATCGTGAAATCTCCAAGACCAATTATTATATAGCTTATTCATCCATTTAACCATAACAGTCAAATCAAATTCAAGGAAGAACTTACCACTAATAAAACCATCAGCCAAAATGGTTAAACTCCATTGTATAATCGCTCAACACTACTTATACACATTGATCTACATTCCCAGTTGAGTCTATGTGCTTCAAACTTCAACATGAAATTCCTTCTTCGTTTTTCAATTTCGAGTACTATCAGAACCAACATTGTATAGCATTCCTTCTTGGATAAACCATTGTTGCTGATGGATTTTTAATGGGCTTCCTATCTGAACCAATAACTCGATGGCACATGTCTATCCTACAACGCAAGAGACTAAATTAACATCCACTTAATGCATGCTTATCCTGTCTACATAATTTCCTTTTTAATTACTCCATTGCCTCGGTCAGAAATAGGATATGACTAGTGCTAATTGTTTTTGGGTATAAAAAAATATTCAAAAACACTAATATCTAATAGTGTTAAGTTAATTTGTAAAGTTAGATATAAAAACCTTGCATCTGATTATAATTTTTCATTTAAGAGTAATATTTTTAATATAAATAATAATATTCAAATTGTCTTACCTAAGTTTTTATAGTTTTTTATTTTTAAAATTAAATTTATTATTTTTTTTTAGTAATAATATATTTTTTAAAAACTTATTAATGATAACGATAATGATAATGATAACAATAATAATAACAATAAAAATAATACTAATAATTATAAACTTAAGTTTGGTGACCCAGTCGAACCCAAGTTTCTAGCGTCTAATTTCTCCTAATAATAATAATAATAAATTTTTTAATCCAATTTTTTATAGTTTTTACTCTATTTAAATCAAATTTATAGTTTCTTTCAGTAGTAATAATTTTTTTTAAATTTAATAAAAATAAAAATAGTACCAATATTTAATAAAAATAACAACGATGACGACGATAACAACAACAACAATAATTTTTAATTTTACCCTTCAAATCAAATATATGGTTTTTTTAATAGTAATAATAATAATAATAATAATAATAATAATAATAATTATAATAATAAACATGCCTGACCCAAGTTTGTATAGTTTTTCATTTTACCCTTCAAATTAAATCTATGGTTGTTTGTCAATATTAACAATATTTTTCTCAAATTTATTAATTATTATATTAGCAATATAATAATAATATTATTATTGTTATTATTATTATCATTATTATTTTCAATATTAATAATTATATTAAACTTGCATGATTTAAGTTTAAGTACATATGACTACAACACCAAGCCAGAAAGCCTTGAGTCTGGCTATAACATAAGATCCAAAAGCCTTGGATGTGAGTTTGGCTACGAGGCCGTGTCATGAAAGTGTAATAACTAAATAGAAAAAAATTTAATATTAAATAATGAAATCAAAACTAAAAAAATTTATTGAAAAGGAAAAAACAAAGAACAAAATCTCCTCATGAAATCACAATAATCTAATGAAAAATAAATAAAACAAATAATGAAGTTTAATTCTCAATCAAATTGATATTAAAAGATAAAATCGAAAGGAAAAAAGTAATTAAAAAAAATTAAATCAATTTAAAATTAGGTTTCAAACCTAAGATTCGTGTTGTGAGAATATGATAACTAAATATTTTTTTAATATTAACGAATTAAATCAAACAAAAAAAAGATTAATTAAAATGAAAAAAACAATCAAAAATAATTCTGTTTGTTTGCAGGAAAGTTGTTTCCTTTTGGAAAGTGAATTCCGGGAAAGTGAATTTTAGGGAAAATAAATTCCTGAAAAGTAAAGTATTTTTGAATGTTTGGTAGTGTTATGGAAATGAACTGGAAAACACTTTCCAGTGTTTGGTTATATCATGGAAAATGAACTGGAAAATAATTTATTTTTCTCAAGTTTATTAAAATAATAAGGAATAAATCTTACAAATTAAAAAGTTGAATAATAATGAAATTGAAAAAAAAATTTCATAAATTATCTCAAATAAAATAAATAATAATCAAAATAATAAAGATCAAATCTAAAAAAAAAAGATGAAGAAATTAAAATAATAATAATTAACATTTCATAAAGTATTTCAAATAAAATAAATAACAATCAAAAGAATGAGGACCAAATTTGATAGAAAAAAATTTCAATAAAAAACTAATAGGAGAAAAGCAAATAACAATTATAAAAATGAGGACCAAAGTAAATATAAAAATTAAATTTTAAGAAATGAAATTGAAAAATAAATATTCAAAACAAAATATATATAACAATCAAAAGTCTGAGGATCAAATTTGATATAATCAGCAAATAATGACATTTCTAAACTTTTCACAACTTCCGGAAAGTGTTTTCCTCCCAAATTTTTCAGGAAAACACTTTCCTGAAAATCAAGCCAAATTTTCCTTTAACTGGAAAGTGTTTTCCGTTTATCAACTTTTCTAACAACAAATAAACACAAGAAAGTTTGGAAAGTGATTTCCCAGAAATCACTTTCTGCAAAACAAATACAAGAAAGTTTGGAAAGTGTTTTCCCGGAAACCACTTTCCGGAAAATAAACACAGCTAAAAAGGAAAATACTTTCCTGAAAATTAAGCAAAATTTTTTTTTTGACTAAAAAATATTTTCGTTGACCAGAAACTGTTTTCCGTTGACTGGAAAGTGTTTTTTGTTGACCGGAAAATGTTTTCCGTTGACCAACTTTCCTAATGACAAACAAACACAGGAAAATTTGGAAAGTGGTTTTCCGAAAACTATTTTCCAGGAAACAAACATAGCCTAGAAGCATCACCTTTTTCACTATGGATTGTATAACACAATCTATAATAAAAGGCTAATCTTCTTTAGTTATAGTTAATTATACGTTCTTTTGATGAGTTAAGCTATAATTGTTTTTTGATGAGTTAAGCTATAATTTTTTCTTAAATAATTTTTAAATTCATGTTTCACTTCTCTTTATGATTTTTTTATTTAATGAAATTTATGTTTCAATTAATATCACTTCTCTTTATGATTTTTTTATTTAATTTTTTTAGGTAAAGTTTTGTTTAATAATGTTATGTGTATTTTCACATAATAATTTTTTTTTAATATCATCGCCTTAAGTTATTTGACATTATTTAATGTTTTAAAATTTGTTTCTCTTAGATTGCTTTGTCATATGCAAAGTGTTTGAGGAAATTCTTATATTGAAGTAGAAATCAATCTTATAAAATAGAATCTAAAATTGTAGAATTTTTTTGAAAGAATAAGGATTACAATAAACAAATAAAAAAATAAAGCCCTTTTATTTTCATACTAAAAACTTTAGTTTGGTTCCTTAAGTTTTAATTTAAGTGTATTTGATCTTTTTAGTTTGAATATTTATATTTTGATCATAAACTTTAATTGTTGCACAATTTAAACTGTAGGAATTGAGAGAAAAGAAAAAAAAATTGTCAAAAAACAGGGACGTGAGAGAGCTTCTTAACTGCTACATTCTAATCACATAAAAGGATGAAAATCTTGGTATCATTGAGTTTGTATTAAAGAGGAGTATTGTGAATATAGCATGGAACTTTAATCTACAAAAAAATTAGATCAAAGCTTAGCAAGGTTCTTTTTTATTTTGTTTGATTTTGAGTTTTTTTGTTTATAATTAAAGAGTGTTTTCATGTGGGAAATGAGTTTATCTAGCATCCTAAGACCTTTTGAAGTATTTTCAAGTGAAAACAAGTTAAAAATATTTTGGAAGTTTATTGTGATCCAAGCATTAAAGGATTCATTGAAGGTTCCGGTCAGTCTAGTTATAAGATTTAGAGCTAAGAGATTCTAAAAGGCTTTCAATATATCAATCTTATTCATATTCAAGAGAGGCTTGTTAGTGGAACTAAGACTATTACACAAGGATTAAGAAAAGAATACTAGATTCGGACAGTTTAACCTTTCATTACTTTTTTTTTTTATAATAACTGGAGCTACATGTTGAATTTTAAGGTGATTTCAATTGGGATGGAAACTAGATTTCCATACCTTTCCAATGATATATGACATATATTCTAATTCTTTAAATTATATTTTTTTGAATTTGAACTATATTGCTGAATTTTAGAATCATTTGTTTGAATTTGAACTATATTGCTGCTAGATAGAATATAAAAATAACCGAACTTGTCTTAGAAAATTAGTTGGGCTATTAAACTTTCTTTATTTTATGAGAAAAAACTTGTTTGAATTTTGAACTTGTTTTTTTTTTAGTTAGTTTGGGCTATTTGTAACTTGGATTTTGAACTTGTTTTTTTTATTTATTTTAGTTAGTTTGGGCTATTTGTAACTTGGATTGATTATTATTTAAATTGAATTTATAAGTGACTCATTAGGAAAACTAGGGTTTTTGGCCTGGGGTATAAATACTCTTGAAAATAATTTTTAGCACACTTTTTTTTGGCTAATAATATTCTGATTTTTGCCTACTATCAGTTGTTAACCTTGGTTCTTAATTGAACTTTTAACTCTTCAAAGAGTTGACTAATCTTTGTTATGAATTTATACTCCTTTTGCTTATATCCAAGTGTAGATGTTGTGATTGAGTTAGTTTATAGTCTAGTTGCCTTGAAGCATGTCTTTCATTGTGTTAAACTCATTCTAATTTTTGCAAAATTGAGTTAGATAGATCTTGGGTTCGCAAATTCTATTCAATTCCATTAGGGTGCACATCAAAGTCCCAAAACTTGAACCTTGAATTTCTAGTCATTGAAGGTTGTATTAGAAACTTATTTCATTTCAACATTCAACAAGTTTACATCATTATCATTGTCCAATCATCTTGGAATCATCATAACATCAAATCAAAGTATGTCAAATCTTAATTTTTTCAAATCTCATTCATCACAAATAATCATTTCATATAAAATTTGCATAACACAATATTCACATGCAATAATAATTTTGACACAATAAAAAAATTAATACAATATCATAAGTTTACATAAAAAATCTAATTAAAGCAACATAAACTTTGATACAATTATTATTTGTTACATAACCCATTACAATTCAACATGGTTTCTATTACATGTTCATTCCAAATTAACAAGAGCTATACCAAATATTTATCATTAGGCTCGTGGTTGTGAGATACCTATAACTAATTTATCACAATAAAAAATAATGTTATCCGTAAAAATTACAAACAAGAAGAACAACCATTATATTGCATTTAAATCATAGTTTTTAAACCCGGCCCGGTGGCTGACCCGGTCCAAGGCCCGGGTTACGGGTTTTGACCGGGTCACTGGGTTTTGACCGGGTCGAATGGGTCGGCCGGGTCAATTTCTATTTTAAAAAAAATTCAAAACGACGTCGTTTTAATAAAAAAATAAATAAAAGTCAACGGGTTACCACCGGGTTTTGCCGGGTCGTCCGGGTTTCCGGGTCAACCCACCGGGTCGGCCAGGTCACGCCGGGTCATGGCTTACCTTATTTTTTCATCAACCCGGCCCGGTTCCAGCCCC
>NW_011500225.1:65902-97579 GCF_000495115.2 Populus euphratica
ATTTAAATTACAAACTCGCATTATCAATAATTCTATTTTATTAATCAATAGATCTATCATTGGGCTCGTGATTATGAGGTACCTATAAATAATTTATCATAATAAAAAATAATTTTATTTCATAAAAATTAACAAGAAGAAAAATCATAATATTGCATTTAAATTGTAAATTCATATTATCAACAATTCTATTTTATTAATCAATATAATTCATTCATCACATCGAAATTTCATCATCATCTTCAACCTAATATGACCAACTCATTTTCGGGAATAACCCCTTACCATATATCAAAATTTCCAAGCCCATTTTCTAAGTAATACCCTTTGTTGGGTGCCTTGTTTCTTTGTCCATGTTCGAATATCAGTCCAATTACTGGAAGATTAATTCTTTCACTCCTTATTAGATATTAATCTTGTTATCGAGAATCTAATCCCATCGCTCTTTCTCGAGTATCAGTTTCATTACCGAACATCTAATTTCATAGCCCCTTACTAGGCATTAGTCTCATTTATGAGAATCTAATTCAATCACTCTTTACCAAACATTAGTTCTATTCCTAAGAATCTACTTCTATCACTCTATGTTGTTGCACAGTATACCACATTACTTTTTATTTCATGCTAATAATATTTTAGGTTTACTTCTTTCAATTTAACTTTTATTTTCAATTCAATCCTCATTAATTTTTTTTTTTATATTTTCTCATTCTATTTAGTTTACTAAACAAGAAAACCATTAATAACTCTCATACACATTTGCTTTTTATATTCTTGGACTATATGCCGGTGACGTTTTGATTCTAGGGGCAACATTTGACAAGAATAACATGGTGACACGACTAAAAGATTGATGTCCTCTCCCAAGTGCAGAAGTGTTAAAGTAATAAATAACCCGACAAGACTAGTGTCGAACCACATGAAGGTTAATTGTATAAATTATAAATAATAATAATATAACAACATAAAAAATAGTAATAATACTAATACTACTACTAATAATAGTAATAGTAATAGTAATAGTAATAATAATAATAATAGTAGTAGTAGTAGTAGTAGTAGTAGTAATAATAAAGAAAAAGAAGTTGATGAGAACTTTGAGATGAGAAATTAATATGAGAATCAAATAATGATAATAAAAAAATGCTTAAAGTTAGAGGATCTACTAATGATATTTTAAATAAATATAGTATAAACTCTTTTTATTATTGAATTGGAAATCACATACAAAAAATGTTACAATCAGATTATAAATTTTCTTAATTATTTTCCTATGAGGGCGCGCCGTTGAGGCTTTGATCAACTGACACAATATTGAAATACATTTCATCAAAACCAGGAGGCAGACAGTAAGTCTAAGAGCTCAAAGGAAAGAACTGGAAATTTACCATTGCTACTTGGTCCTCGAGAATCAATCAATGTAGTAGAAGCTGGACTTTCTGTTCAAATTATGAAAGAACATTCATGGATTAGTTTAGAAAGAAATATGTCCATAGAATTTAAAATAACAGAGAACCTTGAATAGTTTCAGAATATGATGAGTTCACCTCACCTTGTACACTGGAGCCAGTCCCTTGTTGCTCCATGAAGTGTTGCCCCTGTTGCTGCGTGGAAGGTTGCCCTTGTTTCTCAATTAGAGGGGCAAGAGAAGATGAAGAAAAGTGGTGCTTCATTCTCGTGCGTCGCCATCCTTCAACAAACAGAAAAGTAGTAAACTTGTTAGAAATATATTTGAAGCAGAAAAGGAAAGCATGGTGGAAGACAAATCTCATTCGTAACTATATTACTCTCTTACAAGAGGAAGTCTCAATGAACTTGAACTTTTGACTTTGAATGCTCCATATATATATATATATATGAGAACTAAAGTTCACTTTTTCGACTTCAAAATTAATTTCAATAGTTCCCCTTAATTTTAAAAGTGTGACATTTCTTGAAACTTGAAATGTAGTGGAGGTTTTATGATAATTTACAATATCTTTTGTTTTTGCATTTATAATTAATTTTCTAGAATTAACTTCCATTTTTATTTGAAAATATCTCTCTTCCATCTTTATCTTAGTGGCTTCTTTCATCATGGCTAGCTAATGGCATTCCATTGCCATTTCTTGAATTTGCTTTTCTTTAATTATTGATTTTCTGAATATAGCTAGTCCTAGCCATATTTTTTCTCTTGTGATTGTTGTCATAATTCTCTTGCTAAAAATCTATTTTCAACATTTGACTTTTTAAGTGATCATTTCATTTGTTTAGGTTGTTGCCTTCTTCTTGTCATGGCTCTTTGGTTATTTTTCATGTCATATAGGAAGAGTTCTTCTCTTCTTCATGTGTGGTCTCTCTTGTGCCATATCTTAATCATTCCATTTCTTCAGGCTGCTGCCTTCTTCTTGTTATGGCTCTTTAGCCATTTCTCATCTCTTATAGGAAAAATTCTTCTCTTCTCTTCTTCATATGATATCTCTCTCGTACCTCAAATTGATCATTCCTTTTCCTTAAGCTCTCTTCTTGTCATGGTTCTTTGACCATTTATCATCTGTGATAGGAAGAGTTCTTCTTTTCTTTTCTTCATGTGTGGTTGCTCTTGTACCAAATCTCATCTCTTGTGGGCAGAGTTCTTCTCTTTTCTTTTTGATACAGGATCTCAATTCTCTTTTTAAGGTTTTTGACTATTTATCATCTTACATCTCTATTTTATTAAACATTATTTGTCCGTCCATTCTATTTTAGGATTTTATATTTTAGTTTCTCTGAAAGCTCATAGATTGAACTAGCATTGATATCATATTAGAAATATATTTGAAGAGAAAAGGAAAGCATGGTGAAAGACAATTCTTATTCATAAATATATTAGTCTCTTATTAAAGGAAGTTTCAATGGATTTCGACTTGGACTTACAATATTCCATACATATATTTAAACTATTTTAAGATAATTTAAAAGACTTAAAAAATAAACACATATTTAATAGTTACATACATATATATATATAGGAGATACCTAGAAGAACTAAAAGACATTTTGAATATAGACTTCAAAATTAATTTCAAAAGAGAACTTTCATTTGTCATTTTTCATAATCATTATGTGTCCATAGAATAGCGTTAAGAGCATAATACTAAATGAATATATGGGGAAAGAATCATGTCAGTACATTTTATATTACTTTTTAATTTTTTTGGAAATGTGTCCTTTTTATATTACTCTAATATAAGAACAATAAATATGCAAAAAAGAAAAAAGAAGTTGAAAATTAATGAGAATGAAGTTTCACCCTCTCTCATAATTCATCTGTGCAGGGTGGAAACTGGAGCCAGTCCCTTGGTGCTCCATGAAGTGTTGCCCCTGTTGCTGCGTGGAAGGTTGCCCTTGTCTCTCAATTGGAGGGGCAAGAGAAGATGAAGAAAATGGATCACGAGATAAGATGAAGTCATATTCTTTCAGGAGACGTTCAACTGATACAGGACTTGGAATCTGAAAAGGCGGTGCTTCATTCTCGTACGTCGCCATCCTTTAACAAAAAGAAAAGTAGTGAACTTTCATTTGTTATTTTTCATAATCATAATGTGTCCATAGAATAATGTTTAAAGCATACTGAACGAAATATATGGGGAAAGAATCATGTCAGTCCATTTTATATTACTCTAATATAAGAACAATAAATATGCAAAAAATGAAAAAGGAAGTTGAAAATTAATGAGAATGAAGTTTCACCCTCTCTCATAATTCATCTGTGCAGGGTGGAAACTGGAGCCAGTCCCTTGTCGCTCCATGAAATGTTGCCCTTGTTGCTGCGTGGAAGGTTGCCTTTGTTTCTCAATTGGAGGGACCAGAGAAGATGAAGAAAATGGATCACGAGATAAGATGAAATCATATTCTTTCAGGTGACATTCAATTGATACAGGACTTTAACAAAAAGAAAAGTAGTGAACTTTCATTTGTTATTTTTCATAGTCATAACGTGTCCATAGAATCAGGGGCCGGAGCAAGAGAAAAAAACTAGGGGGGGCCAAATTAAAAATTAAGGGGAGCAAAGTTAATTTTTTAATTATTTTTACAATATTTACAAGGGAGGGGGCTGGGAAAAAGAATTTCCTGCAGGGGCCCCGCCTCAGCCACTGCATAGAATAGTGTTTAGAGCATACTGAACGAAATATATGGGAAAGAATCATGGCCGTCTGTTTTATAATACTTTTTTTTTTTTTTGAAATGTGTCCATTTTATATTACTCCAATACAAGGACAAGAAATATGCAGAAAAGAAAAAGGAAGTTGAAAATTAATGAGAATGAATTTTCACCCTCTCTCATAATTCAACTGTGCAGGGTAGAAACTGGAGCCAGTCCCTTCTTGCTCCATGAAATGTTGCCCCTGTTGCTGCGTGGAAGGTTGCCCTTGTTTCTCAATTGGAGGGACCAGAGAAGATGAAGAAAATGGATCACAAGATAAGATGAAGTCATATTCTTTCAGGTGACGTTCAACTGATACAGGACTTGGAATCTGAAAAGGTGGTGCTTCATTCTCGTACGTCGCCATCCTTTAACAAACAGAAAAGTAGTGAACTTCCATTTGTTATTTTTCATAATCATAATGTGTCCATAGAATAATGTTTAGAGCATACTGAACGAAATATATGGGAAAGAATCATGTCCGTCTGTTTTATATTACTTTTTTTTTAAACGTGTCCATTTTATATTACTCTAATAGAAGAACAAGAAATATGCGAAAAAGAAAAATGAAGTTGAAAATTAATGAGAATGAAGTTTCACCCTCTCTCATAATTCAACTGTGCAGGGTGGAAACTTCCAGGTGCCGGGTTTCCATTGTGGTAGTTGGAAATAGTGCCGCTGCTCGACTCTTGAGAACCAATCAATGTAGTAGAAGCTTGATTTTCTGTTCAAATTATGAAAGAACATGCACGGACTAGTTTAGAAAGAAACGTGTCTATGGAATTAACCTACCAGAGAACCATGAATGGTTTCAGTTTATAATGAGTTCATCTCACCATGCGCACCGGTCAACTCATATATTTTCCTAGCAGAGGACCAATCAAACCCTTGTTGCTCCATGAAATGTTGCCATTGTGGCTCAATGAAATGTTGCCATTGTTGCTCCACTGGAGGGGGTAGAGAAGATGTAGACAATGGATGACGGTCTTTTGCACCAGAATATGATGTCTCCGTCAAGTTATGGTTACCAAAATATGGAGTTCTATCAGCTGCGTTACTGTCCAGCGCCATCCTTTAACAAACAGAAGAGACGTAAGCTTACATCATGGTAAACCGAAGAATCTCAAACTATTCCTACAATCCTATTTGATAATCTTCATAACTTGTTATCTGTATGCATGTCAATATTCAATCCCTTAATTTGAATCAAAACTTATCATGAATAAATTTATCTGCTATACCAATTCGATTCTAAATACCTCAGTTAATCAATATATAGTTGCAAGATATAATGGATCACGGTTCAGGAAAATTCTTACATTTGACGACATTGATGTAGATCTCTGATAGCAATAGAACAGCGTTTAGAGTAGTACACTGAAGACGTATCATGCATGAGTCATACTTGCAGCAAATTTAAATTTATCATTGCCCAAAAGTTTTTTTTCTTGCTAACCATATGGAAGAGAAACGGTTAAATGAAAAGAAGAGAAAATTACCCTCCTCCATTATTCATATGTGCTAGGTAGGAACTGTTGGATGCTGCATCTTCACTGTGATTGCTGGAAACTGTGCTCCTCTGGGGATGACCAGATGATGAACGTGGAATGTTATATCCCTTATGTGGACTCTCAGCTGTAGTACAAAAAAACGAAAACCACTAATTCAAATGTAACTATGATAAGATTAATCTAAGAACTTTTACTTGCAAGAAACAGATGAAATTTGAAAATGATGTCTGTAAAAATGCACGTGTTTTGAGCCTGGATGGGGATGCTTAAGAAAGTTCCGAATCTAGTCTCATATGTTCAGCAAGTGACTTCGTAATTTACCAAGCCAGGTGATGAAGGCTCAATTTCAAGCTATCAGAGACCCCACTCCAAGTCTTCCATTCAACCTAAAAGTAGCTAGCAGCCACAACCAATGCAAATTATGCAATATATATACGGATCATGACCAAGGCATGTTTAAGGGTTAGATGAACTTCCGTGCAGGTGAAGATTTTATTAATATTTTTTTATTAATAATTTTACATAAAAAAGTTTATAATTCGTAATTGAGTTATCAAAAAATCTTAAAAATTTGTATTGAGCCTTCTGATGTTTTTAACTTGGGTTAAAATTTTAAAATTTTTAGAGAAATTTAGAAATTTAATAAAAATTCACAATTTGATCATTTTATGTTATCGGATGTGATTTTCAATCCGACCATCAGATTGAGTTGAAATTTTATAAGGGATCTTAAAATATATTAAATTAAATCTGGTTAAAATTTTAGAGTGAATAGAGTTTGGTAGTGCTAAAAGAAAAGAGAAATCTGGTTAAAATTTTAGAGTAAATAGAGTTTGGTAGTGCTAAAAGAAAAGACCATCAAATACAAACAAAACAACTCATTAAGGGTAAAATAATTATTTGCCATTAAAAAATAAAATAAATCAACTAATCTTGTAAACTTACAAAGTCTAACTTATAAAATACCAATTTAATGAAAAATTAAGTGAAAGAAAGAGAAATTAAAAGAGGAAAACAAATTTAATTATTTTATTTTCCAGTTAACATGAGATTGTTATTTTATCCTGGTTGAGAGGTTGTTACAATATTAATTCATATTCGATTATAGATGGATTATATTTCATAAAATATCAAAAGATATAACTTTAATAGTGATTCATTTTTACTTTTATTTTAGTTTTATGTACTTTTAAATTTATTTTTTAATATCTTAAGTAGTGTATTTAATTAAAACTTTACTATTAACTTCAAAAATTCATATACAAAAATTAATAATTCATCTTAAAAAAATTTATATATTTATTTAATTGCACAAGGACAAAAAAGTTCCTTGCGACGCACTTCATCATGACTATATGTTTATCTGTCCATACAGCTCAAATAATCTTCAAAAGTTGAATGCATTCAAATTTATCCAACTTCTATGTTTTGACCATAAAAGAATGCTGTGGCAAGAATTTACCACGCATGTGCTGATTGCCTTCTCCAAAGGGAGCCAATGAAGCTTTTTGAGATGCAAGATTCTGCAGATGGCACTGCCTCTCAACTAATCGATTAAATGCTTCAATTTGATCTATCAAAATTAACTTCTTGCAAAACTCCTCGAAAAATTCTGTATTTTCTCTTGTCATTTGATCCCACACTATGTCACAAGATGAAAAAAAAAAAAAGATGTCAGAGCTAAAGGAAAAGGAACATAGAAAATTGATATTTCAAGAGTTTACTGTAGTAAAAAATCATGTAACTTTTGTATCATGAAAGCTACTCAGAAGAGGAGAAGCTACTAACAATTGTTCAAGCTATTTACCTCCAGTTGTAATGCTAGGCTCGATTCCAACTTGTTCAAAGACTGTTCTAATCACTCGTTTTTTATTCATATACAGTTGAAGGCATCTTTCAATCAAATCTTTGGCCTACGTAATTATCATAAACAAAGAAAAAACTTGAACGCATTACTTTCAGTTTCACTTGATATATCAACATGAATTTTACACTGATACAGGTGAACATCAAATAAGATGACTTACAATCATAATTTTTTTAACTAGTTCATGGGATACTAGACCATATCCTGCCCAAAGAGCACCTGCATTAGTGAAATCTTGTACGTTTCTTGGTGGCCCACGAGATTCCATAGCTGGGAATCTTTCTTCTGCTGGTTGCTGTGGAAGTTTATTTCCATTGACAAGTAATTAACAAAGACAATTAACAAGTCATCCCCATCTGGGATACTATGATAGATTCCAAAAAAGACAGAAATCATGAGTGAAGGGAGTCAATACCTTCCTGTTCATTTCAATTCAACGCAAGAAATCACTTCATGTTGTCAGAATCTGGGAAAACTCTTGATCATGCTGAACAGAAAATGAATTGTTATCAGCAATTGACAATAACGGAGACAATTGTTCAAAATTCTAGACATTTCTATACTATTTGTTTTCCTTATTTATGAAGTAACCAAAACTAAAAAGAAGAAGGAGAAGAAGAAGAAATCCACTAGTGCCAAACCATCAATGGAGTTCAAGATTCCAAATTTTCTTTCTTGCACTTTCCTAGCAACCAAACACAGACAGATTCTAAATAAAAAGGCAGGAGATCCAAAGTTAAGATTCTTTGAATCAAGGTACAAATAATCAAATTCTTAAAACCTACTTAGTTGGATGCTCTATTTTCTTTCGTTACTCACATCATAAAGAAACAGAACCCAAGGAAAGATTGAAAAATGACAATTGAATGAAGTTCAAGATTTTAACTTTATTTCTTGTATTTTCCAAGTAACCAAACACAGCCATTATCCCACAAAGAATCAAAAGTGAAAGGAACTTGAGAACTCACCTTCACCACTACTTGTTTTCTTTTCACTCCTGTTTCTCGCTAACCAGCAAGAATTAGAAAGAGGGCTTATCAGTTTTCTTGTTTTCTCTCTAGCTCTGCAGATTTTTTTATCACTGGTTTGAGAGAGAGAGTGAGTAATGTTTCCGGCTATTTGATCATCAGTCTTTTATAGCTTTTGTGCAAGGGTACCTAAGCTGTTTTCATCAGAATTATATGGGGCTCAATAGAAATGGGGCAGCTGAGAGTTAGAGGGCTAGTGGCAGATGGTGAGGATTCAAGCTGTTAATACAGTTTGTTAGTTAAAGAGTTGTCTCGACAGTTATTTTTGAAGGGAAAGCAGCTAGTCCATTTGCTAGTCGTGCTTGATTGTGGGTCAACAACATAGATTTGTTTGTATCAATATACATGAATACGCATGAAACATTCTAGTCGATCTGCTGCAAAAAGATAAGGGGTAAGACAACCAGTGGAACTTTTCTAGCCTTAATCTTGCGTTAGGATTCTTCTTCTGATTGAGCGTTCGAGGAAGGAAGATTTGGGTGGTCATAAACTGACACAATAATGAAACACATTTTTTTTCAAAAAAATAATAATAATTAATTTACATTAATAAAAACTGCTGGCAAAAACTGAGCACCCAAACCTTTAAAGAAAAGAAAGTTGAGAGAACTTCCTTCCAGAAGAACCAAGTCTTTGAAATGCTCATAACAAAATCATTGCTTCAGTATTTGCTTTGGATCCAAATGAAAGACTCGCTAGCAACCTTTTCTTGCGTCAAAAGTAATCAGAGCCTCCCTCCCTTTACTTGTTTCTCTTCTGGTTTGTTAGTTAAGAAGAAGGGGAGCAGCTGAGAGAGCTGGGGGACACATGCCAGGTGGAAAGGAGGGTTCAGGAAGTTAATACAGTTAACAGCTGGTTAGTTAGCAGCAACGAGACTATCCTGAGACCTTGCACTACTGTGCTTGTTTGAAATCAAGCGGCAGACGAAAGAATTAATCCACCATTTCGAAATGACCTTGAACAAAATTTGAAGAGAAAGTTTGAGATGGTTTTGAAGAGGAAGATGGATTTCAAGGGAAGATGGTTTTGAAGAGGAAGATGGTTTTTGTTCCAGAATCTTAAATCTACTTGGAAAATATGACACATCCCAAACAATTTTGTGAAGAGGAAGAGGCCCTCAAGAATCTTAGTCACATAAAAAATTATGTTTATTATCTTAAAATTGAAAGAGTTATTTTGGCTCACCGCGGTATACTATCCATGAATAATACATATAGTATTTTTTTATGAGTAGTACTTTTCACATGTATTTCTTTTATATATATATATATGTATGTATGTATTTTCTAAGGTGAAAATGAAGTTTTTTATCTGAATAATATTACACTTAACATCCTTTTATTATACAAAGAACATATTCAATGAAACAGAGAACACACTGATCTCTTCTTTACACATAAAAAATAGATATTTTATCCTTTTGATTTTTTGCATGTTTGCCATTTGATTAAGCAAACTCAAATACTGACTTAAGCTAGCATTAGAGTGTATCTGAGAGAATTATTTTACAAGATTAACTTAGGTCTAAAACTCATCAGCCAAGAAAAGTCTTTATTATGTGAAGTTTTTTCATGATTTATTAGTGGCACTGCTTATAGGAACTTGAATAAAAAGCCAGCCTATTTCCTTTCAACTTCTACCACAAAAAATATATATATATATATATGTCATGGCTGATAAGACTTTAGTACATAGAAGATTAATTAATATACGCACAGCGACTTCAATTCCCATAGGTATCCAACTTCTCATTCAATATGTAAAATTACTCAACAAAGATGTTATATTCATATAAAAATAACTTTTTTTCTTTTTAATATAACCAATAAAAAAAACAAAAAATACTCTAGTTTCATGAAGAAACTGGACAAAACAATATACTAAATAGGCACCATATTCCAACTATCCAAATAAGTCAACACCCCCCAACAAATCAAAGATATAAAAATAATTACTTCCATCAACCTTCTTCTAAGTCTTATTGTGTTCATTCACATGCCCCTCACCGTAAAAAAAAAAAATTAGGCACGACATGCAGGAGATTACACCAACCTCAATTTCTACACACCATTCACGTCAAGTGAAAGAGTCCGCAGTTTATTATAGAATATTATAGACTTATCTCACTAAGGATTGTGTTACTACTAAAGCCAACATAAACAACTATAATGACCTTAAAAACTCAAAGAAGCACACATAAAATTTTAGAAGCATGGACAAGATTTTCCCTATAATTTTCAATGGATCTTCTTCATCACAATGTTAGCTAATTTAATAGGCTCAAAACTCACCAGTCAGGGAAAGTTTATTTTCTATGAAGTTTTTTAACGACTTGATCACCACGCTAGTTAATTTAACAAAAAAAAAGAGGAAGATAAATTGCATATCAAAGCTTTAATAGATATTGTCAAAAAAAAAGAGGAAGATAAACATGCATGCCCCATGTTTGCTGTCAAATTAAAAAAAATAAAATTATAGAGATAGATTGCAGTTTGGGGATACAGTAGAATTAAGGTCGAATGCTATGCTTATTAATCTGTTCAGAAGCTAATTCACAGAGGATTGGAAGTTGGAAATCTATAGGTTATTTCCCTGAATCCAATTTAACTTTTTCATTCGAACATGATAATAGATCGGCTTCCTCGATCTTTGTCTATAGTTAATACAGGAAATTGCTAGGCTAGCAGTATAGGAAGTTTGGTTAAAAGATGCTCATTCAAATAGTATAGGAATTTTTTCTCTTCTTTATTTGGTTGGAATGTATAGTATAGGATATTTGCCTAGCTACAAGCTTACGAAAGTATTTTCTTTTGTCAAGAATGTTAATGGACTCCAAATTCGACTGCAACTACATATTTATGTATTTATCACTCCTATTTTTCAGAACATTTTAATACAAAAAAGAACTTGTAAATTAAAGAAAGCAACGATATGAAATTATTTCAGGTTTTACGGTTAACTTGTACAAAAGCTCCAAGCTCATTATCATCAAACATCAACAAAGTAGAGAAAGCTATAGGACAATTTTGTAATCCAAAAGTTATACCAATGTTCATACAAGTTTAGATTATAAATATGTAGCTATGGTCAGGGCCGGAGTGAAGGGGAAGCAAGGACCCAGACCCCTACAAGACTTTTATTTATTTATTTGTAATTAAATATGAGGTGCTGTAACAGTTTTTAAAAAAAGGTGCTTATGTGGAAAGGCTTTGTTTTTATTAAATGGAAAGAAAAAAAATATAAAGTTATCAATGTGTTTTTTTATCTTTTCTCTCAAGCAACAAGTACACTTCTAATATAAATACTTGCAAGTTGCAAAATAGCCGGTCAAAATAAACACAGAAATAAAGATGCAGATCATAAACATGACCAAAGCAAAGTACTATTTAATTTATTTTTTAGTAAACAAAACAAGATAATTAGATATCAATAACTCAAATTTTAAAAATATATAATTTTTTTAGAAGTTTATTAAGAATTTGATGAGATTTTTTTTATAATTTTATTATTTTTGCTCTTTTTTTTCAAATTTGCTAGTTCTAACAAATTTTTTTTTTACAATGATTTTTTTCTAATTAATTAGATATATTTTAATGGTTTGTTTTGATTATGCATGGATTTTTTTTTTATGTTTTGTTTTTAGCAAAGTCATCAAAATTATCAATTTTTTCTCATGATATATGTTTTGATTTTAGGTTGAACCATGAAAAAAATAAGAATAATTGATTTTTTTATGAAAAAAAAAATATTAATAACTCACAGCCTAATAAGCCAACTTCAAGTAATGTTGAAATTATGGTTGAGTAGCCTCAATATGCTTCAGTTTACAAAAAACCTGCACTGATTAGTGAGCAGCCTCTTACTAAAATCGACATTGCTCATTTAATTAGAGATCCAATCAATCATCCTCAAATTTAGGAATACCCGGTTAATCAACAAGATGAAATTCAAAGGACATACATTAATTTGGGGTCATATCAACATTTGATGTTTGAGTATCCGCTGACTGGTAAAAAATATCATCGTCAATTTTAGTCTCATTAGTTCAAAAGTTATTTCTTATTTAAATATTCAGATAAGAATACTGCATTTTATTTCCCTTATTATTTATTTCCAAGTAAACCATCTAGAAAGCCAAGATCATACATATTTACTGTTAAAAGAATTTAATTGTTAGAAGAAAGTTAATAATAGGGAACGGTGTGCTTTTATGACTCATATGGGAAAAAGTCCAAATTCAGCTCATAGATTTACTATCAAGTGCTTGGAAAATTTAAAAAACCATTCATGTCATATTGAGAAGGTAGTTAAGAGGCAAACTACTCAAGAAATTCAAAATAATCGATTGCATATCAAAGCTTTAATAGATATTGTTCGTTGGCTCACATTTCAAGCATGTGCTTTTAGAAGGCATAATGAATTTTCAAAATAAAAAAATCAAGGTAATTTTCTTGAAATGATAGAACTTTTAGAATCATACAATGAACAAGTAAGTACTCTTGTTTTGGGGTAATGCTCCACAAAATGCTAAATACACCTCACATCAAATTCAAAATGAAATTTTGCATGTCTTTGCTAGAAATGTTTGGTCTTCAATTCATCATGAGATTGGTGATGCAAGATTTTGTTTAATTATTGATGAAGCTCGAGATGAATTTAGAAGAGAGCAAATGACCCTTGTTATTAGGTTTGTTGATAGAAGTGGATTTATATAAGAATGATTTTTGGATATAATTCATGTCAAAGATACAACTGCTGCAACTCTTAAGGAAGAGATTTTCTTTATTTTATCTCATTATAATCTTAATGTTCAAAATATTAGGAGTCAAGGGTATGATGGTGGTAATAATATGCATGGAGAGTGGAATGGTTTGCAAACTTTATTCATTAATGGTTGCCCTTATACATATTATGTATATTGTTTAGCTCATCAATTACAATTGGCTCTTATTGCTGTAGCTAGAGAAATATCTGATGTTCACACTTTCTTTCAAAATTTGATTTTTATTATTAATATTGTTAGTGCTTCTTGTAAGCGTAATGATGAATTATAATCTTTTCAATCAGCTACAATTGAACATGTAGTTGATATTGGTGAGATTGAAACGGATAAAGGAGTTAATCAAGTAGGTGATTTGCAACGGCCTAGAGATGGTAGATGAAGTTCGCACTTCAAATAAATTTGCAGTTTGATAAAAATATATTGGGCAACTTGCTTGGTTCTTAAAAACATTGCTTTAGATAAATTTATTTATTCTCAACATGGCGATACGACTTTTTCATTTAAGTTGGTAATGTCATTTGATTTTACATTCATCTAACATATAACGAAGGATGTTATGGGAATTACTGATATGCTTTGCCAAGCCCTACAACAAAAATCTTAAGACATTTTAAATGTTATGCATTTGGTGATTACCACAAAGACTTTAATTCAAAAATTAAGAGATGATGGTTGAAAAACTCTTTTAGAATAAGTGACATCATTTTGTAAGCATCAAGACATTGAAGTTCCTAAAGTGTAGGATAATCTTGCCGTAAACAAAAATCAGTAACAGTTGATCAGTACTGAGTTGATATATTTACAGCTATCATTGATCAACAACTGCAAGAGCTAAATAATAGATTTAATGAGAAGGCGATTGAGCTTCTTAAGTTGAGCACAACTTTAGATTCTAGAAGTAACTATAAATTATTTAGTGTTAAAGATATATGCCTACTTGTTGACAAGTTCTATCCTCAAGATTTTTCTTATATAAAAAAAAATTATTTGAGACTTTAATTGCAACATTATGAGCTTGATGTACCTAATCATCCAAAGTTAAAGAGCATGTCATTGATTGCTGATTTATGTCAATGATTGTTGAAACAAAAAAAAAATCAACAATTTATCCACTAGTTGACAAGTTGATTCAGCATATTTTGACTCCTTCTGTTTCAACAGCAACTACTATACGAGCTTTCTCAGTAATGAAGATTTTTAAAACAAGACTTCATAATCAAATGAAGGATGATTTTCTTGCAAATTATTTGATTGTCTATATAGAAAAAAATTGTTGAAAGATTCACAATTGATATGATAATTGATGATTTCTGTTTTATGAAAGAATGACGAGCACAATTAAAATAAATATGTAAGAATCATATTTTATTTTATTTCAAAGTTTATCAAACATAAATAATACTTCACTTTAACTAATGTTTCTTATATACTTTGTATGTTTATATTTGATAGGAATAAAGACCAACAACATTAAAGTGATAGATATATCATGAAAATAAAATTAACTTTATTGCTTTGACTCAATTTGGTATTGCTCCAAACCTTTTACCTTATATAAAGGTCATTATATGTTTGTAATAAGTTATTTGAATAAAACTAAATCATGCGGGTTTTTTTTTTACAATTCATGTATAATAAATTAAAACAAATATTATATCTTGTTATATTATTTTTGACCACCCCTAACAAATAATTCTAGCTCTGCCCTTGGTTATGGTTAACTTGCAAATAACATATAAAATATATAAAGATTCTAGCATGTATATTAAGCATATATCCAAAGTAGTATAAGAGATTGAAAAACAATCCTAATATGCATACTGATTATATAATGAATAAACGAAACAAGACTAAAATAAAGTATTTACTTGTTGAAACACTTTAAAAATGATCAAGCTTTGTTGTCGTAAATGATTAAAACTTTATTGCTTCTTATATGGTTCAAAAAATTACAACAGTAGCACTTTATTTAAATGCACTTCTAAATAAGATTTATAAATAAAAAGATAATGTTACTCAAATATCTTTCAATAAAACTGAATCTAAACTCTAGATTGAAAGGAAAACCAATACTTAAAACAAAACTAGAAAAGGAGAAAACTTGAAAATCTAAGGTGAGGAAGAGTTAAAATTATGAAAAAAAATAGTACAAGAAAACCCTTCTTACAACCAGCTTTTTATAATAAATTTTTTAACCAAACCTGATAAAAATTAATTAGTTTTGGTTCCTCCCCATGATACCAAAACTAATCTTGGTTGTTTTTTTATGGTAAAGAGATAGAAAAATATTCAAGTTATTGAAGAGTCGGTTCTAGAAAAAATAAAAAAATTGATTAGACATACTTGGATCAGATAAGATAATGAATTGAAAAAAATTATTTTTCAAAGACCAGATTTAAGTACAAAATTAAGTTGGTAAAAAGAAATTTACAACACACCTAGGCTAAGGCCTACTCGAGTCACATGCATGTGAGAGTTTAGTTTCAAATTTCATTTTGTTTAGGTCTTCTTCCCTCCAAAAACTTAGATTCCTTATGAGTTTAAATGTACCCATCAACCATGTTTTCAACAAAACCTTCAACGTTCGAAATTAAAGAATAGAAGAAAAAAAGCAAGGAGAATGAGAAGGAGGAAAATGATGATTTGTTGGTGATTGAAAAGAATTTGAAGCAAAGAGATATCAATATTGATGCTAAGGTGTCTCCCTTTTTAAATTTAGCTATAGTTTGCAATATTGCTTATGAGAAACTCAAGAAAAAAGAAAAGGGAGGAGAAACCGAAAGTGCATGCAATATTAGATGATAGAAAGATAGACGGGTTGGTGAGGTAGAAAGCTTTTAACAAGCCTGCTAATTACTTTTACTTGAAGAAAGAAAGAAAAGTTGTAGGAGAGAAGCTACTCAGTTCTGCTATCAAGAGTTGTCGGAGGATAAGTCATGAAGAAAGGATCGCATATTCAAACGATGTTATGCTCATGGCAAGTCAAATAAAAGAATCAAGGAGAAGATGCCAAACCGTGATTTTGTCTCACTAGAGTTGCCTCAGGAAGTCATAAAAAATTGCTTCTATAAAAGGAAAAGATGTGGAGTTTGTGGCGGAGAAACAATTATATCAAATTGATATAAAAGATGGTAACAGTCTTTGTTGATCACACTTAGACAAGACATAGCTAGAAATTTCTTGAAGATGAGGAAAAAGGTGTTCTTAGATATGGTAATTGATTGAAAGTAAAGATCCTTCGACCTCCCTGAAAAGAGTTAGTGATGAAATCGAGAAAAATCATCACACAAACAATGAGTTTTTTTATAGGCTATGATTAGCCAAGACATGAGCTTGATTATTGGACTCTTAATTGTTTTTGAAAAAATTAATTCCTCATGAGAAATATTTTTATGTTTAAGTTAGTAAATATAGAAAATAAAAAAAATAAAAACATGAGAGAAATATTAAATATGAGAAAATTATGATTTAAAAAAACTTATTTTGTTTACCTGATAATCCAAGATATTTTTATTAATTTTTGTCATGTCAGTTTTTATTAATTTTCGTGATGTCGGTTCATCTCAGTAGATGAAAAGTTATATGATAATTAATTAATGAAAATATTAGTGTATACCTTTTGTTGTATTACCTTTCACTTTATTGGTAGATAAATAGATGATTATCAGTTTATATATTGGTTTAAAAAAATTGTTTGAAAAAAGAGATACCTAACTTATACTTAATGTGGTCGTGTTTCACTGTAGACTATTGATTATGAAAAAATATATTTAAAAAATATATATTAGTTAATTATGAAAAATATTATGTCCACGAACGGTGAAACGTGATATTAGGATTCCTCAAAAATAAAAATAAAAATACATTGGGATATGCATGCAAGCAAGGAATTTTGTATTGTACTAGTTCGGGTTTAAATATATATTAGTTAATTATGAAAAATATTATGTCCACGAACGGTGAAACGTGATATTAGGATTCCTCAAAAATAAAAATAAAAAATACATTGAGATATGCATGCAAGCAAGGAATTTTGTATTGTACTAGTTCGGGACCAAAAGCTGAGACACCAGGAGAGAAACGAGGTGCTGTCCCCGCTTGGGTTGTCAACCCAAGCGAGGTGGCTCCGGCCAGTATCATGGTGGCAGTGATCAGGTGGAAAGGAAGATTCAGCATATTCTGCTAGTCATCTTGAAGATATTGATTAACAACTAAGTCTCACGCCCATGATGGGTTCCTTTTTCTTCTATAATTTATTCTGAGATCTTTGTTTTTTTCCTTTTGATGTTTATAGTAATCAATAAACAGCAATTGTGAAAATCGGATAATGGAGCAAAGTATTCTGATTAACAATTATAATTCATCATAGAATGGATTAGCCTTTAACTATAGTAAGAGAACTGTGAGGAGACAAATGTACACCATGCCTGACCTAAAACAGCAGGCAAGCCTATAAATTTTATTAAGCTCAGAGCATGTCAAAAAAGAAATTACATCTTTTCTTTTGGCAAAAAAAAATAAATAAAATTACAAATTACAAATTCTGTATGACTGTAAGATCCCCGGGCATGGGATAGGGTTAGAGCTCCTTGTGGAGAAACAATGGCTGATGCGTTTGTATCCTAATTCATGAACTTCCGGCAATTTGGAGCTTTACATAAACAGGGAACTTTGAATTCATCAGGCTCGTCAGGATCAAACAAGTAATCGTACCTGCCATATGCAACTAAATTTAGTGAGCGATTGAACAGTTGAAAATTTATGAACTCTGACTGACAGGGAAGATGTATACGTTAGCTCATCACCAGCAGGTACATTTGTCTTCGCGATAAGGACTATACGACTTTCATTATCGCCCACACTCATGATCCTTGCATAGCAATTCGGCATACACTGGAACACAGACAAATAGAATATACATCATGATAAGGAGAAAAGTAACACTATACTTCGAGCATGGAAGAGATAAGACATGTTGGAATTGAAAAATTGTAAATGCAGAAACGAAAGTTCAACTTGGATGCGACTCACAGAATGGTTTATTAAGCGCGCTATGTTTCCTTTATCCGTGGCATCTACCACTACCTCTTCGCTGATCTTGAAAAGCTGTAAAAGAAAATTAGACCACAGTCCAGCTCAAAAAATGATGAAGGTAGAGGAACAAGGGGTAAAAAAGGAACAAAAGCAAGGAAGGTGGGGAAGGCATGTTCAGCTAATGAAACTTATTTCAATTTATTGGGAACCAGTATGATCGTAAGCAGAGGCTAGGGTGGTTACTACCACATAGTTTGCATCATCTTTTAGTTAATACAAAGAGTAAAAGAAGAAGATAACTTACATAGCAGTCTTTGCCTTGTAATCGATAGCGCACCTCCCTCAGATCAGCAATACTGCCTCTCACTTGCTCACCCCGATACTCAAGAACCTGGAAACAATCATGTATCAGCGATGAATTGTACTTCAGTTTTGGTGATTACACATGGAATTCACATCTGAAAATCACATTTCAAGGTTTTTTCATTCATGAAAAAAAATTATATATACCATTTCTCCTTCTTGAATGTTTCTTCGTGCAAAGAGACCCCATCCATGTATTCCAGATCTCCCAAAGCAAACTCGGTCACTTTCAGTTCTCTGTGATCATATGTACATCCAAGAGATATTTAGAAGGCTATCTAGAAAGTAATATTATTAACAGAAAGATGGAGACCTACCTGTAAGTGGTAAAGCCTTTCCCTGAAAGAAGAAAAACTTTTTGGTTCCTCTACTACCTGTCGAAGAATAAAGCCAGGCACATTACCACTTGCTTTGTTTCTCTTAGTTTCCATGTCAAAAAAGATGAGAAGATAAAATATATATATATATATATATATAATACTGAAAGTTAGGAAAAAGAAACTTTACCCTGAATGCATTCAAACTCTGTATCTCTAAGAAAGGATGATGACAAGGTCTTGTCAATCGATGGTAAATAGCTTCTTCTTCTGTTCGCTGGAAAATAAAAAAATAAAAATAAATAGGGGGAGGATAGATTTGATCTGAAGAGCAAGGAAATTCTATTGTGGTTGGATTTGGAAAATTCACAAGAAAAGGTTTTGTGAAGTACATGTATCATATGTATACCAGGTATATCAATTATGTTGCTATTCAAGGGAAAATTCTAGCAAGTTAAAATGGCTGTGTAATATGGACAGCTAAAAAAATCAGTGAATGGACAGCCTACGGCTAGTAAGACTACAGCTTAATTCACATTTTCGTTTGGTTATCTAAACTCTATAATCTAAACCAGCTATTGATGATAATAGCAAATTTCAGATCCATATAAAATGCCCACAGGTTAGGGAATATAATATGCTAACCTGCAACTCCTAACCATACCTGTTCATAGAGCCCCAACATTTATTTCAAGCACAAATTTGATATTGATCAATTCAACCAAGTAATAATACCACAATATGTTTCCATAACTACATCCATCGTTTATTCATTCTTTTTAACAGCCACAGAGCACTTTTTTAGCCATATATACATGATGAATTTGGCTCCATAACTTCCTGAATTTTTTTTCAAGGCAACAAATCTAGCCGATTTTCTCCTGCTCAACTGGTTGGTCTTGTGATTTTTTTCATGTCATAGATATTGTTTGTGCTTTGTTCCTTGTATGATCCCCTTCATAAGAAGTTTACCACCATGTCTACTTCTTAAAAGTAGGGGTAAAAGAGCATGAAATAGAGCCTCCCAGCCCACCGGATTGGATTAATCAATTATCAGCCCAGCAAGCAACTCCTAGAATTTCTAGACAATCATCGTCCCCAACCCCACAAAAAAAAAAAAGAAGAAAAGTACCCAGAATATGCTATCAGCTACAATATCATGTTCAGGTGAACTAACCCTCTTGTGTTTTATAAATGCATCGCAATCCCTGTGAAAAAAGTACGAAAGAAAAAAAGAAGATATATCCACACACACAAGAAGAGATAGGCAGGGAAACAATTGTTTAGGTACCTTCTTGTTGCTGTTCACTCTTTTGAAGACCCGACACCTCGCAGCAGAGTGTGGCTCAGACTTGGTAGCTTCTTCCATTGACTCCTCTTCAAGTTTTATTCTATTAGATGAAATTAGCCTCGTACCAGCCCTTTTCTTATTTTGAACAAGGCTTTTGGCAGAAAACACTCCTGCAGGAGTCTGTATAATCAAAACCGTGTCCGGATTTGGAGCCCTGCATCATGAAAGAAAACAATAAATTATTATAATATAGCTATAAATGATGTACATGTTTCTTGACAAATATGAAGGTCAACAGAGGCTTTAATGTGCAAATTAACTCTAAAGGTTGAAGTATAGGAAGAGGAATGCTATTGGTTTAATCATAAAATATAAGGACTCTGTACCTGTGATACGCACAATATGAAATCATTCTTGTTGTCTGTCTCCCATTTTTCTCCAAGCAGTGCAACTGCGATAATTTAATAATAAAGAGAGGATAACTGAGAGAAAGAGAATCCAATTCATGCCAATTGAAAGCTCAATAACTTGAACTTGTGAAAGAATTTTGCCAGGTGAAAAATGGTATGCATGCATTTTGCATGACTGGTAAAACAGGTGCATACAGCAAGTATTCCGACCCAAACAATTTAGGAGCAAGAGCAACTCACCTCCATGCGATATCCTGCCCTCGAAGCACACATTGCATGGTAATAAGTGGAACACTTGCAACATTGAGTACACGAACCATGAATTTGTTGACAAATAACACAAATCTGGAGTTCCAAAGAAAGCACAATCAGAATTCATCTGCTACGTTTTCAGATGCACCAAAGAGCTCACAAATCATAATTCATTGGCATATAGTCATTGATTAAAATCAGTAAGCAGAAAATTAAAGCAGGTTCAAAGCTCAATTCAACAGCAAAAAATGCAAAATAATTAAATGTAAAATGACCAACTTATTTGCCCGATGGTTCATTGAGTATAGTAGGATGATGCTTTAAAACCACCAGTCCTCACATGATGCTAATTGAACTTCTACAGATTCCCAGGTTAAGTATAAGATGCATAAGATTTTACAAGCTAAACTAGAGCAGCTCCAATGCAGTTTTTATGAGAATAAATATTCTACCTTTACGAAAGAATTTGAAGGGATGCTTAAAATTCCAAGAGCAGGTTCCATCTTTTCATCACTTGCAAATGAGACTTCGGGTTGAAACCAAGCACATGTAACATGAACCCATAGTGACTCAACATCAGTTGGCTTTAGAGCACCACCTATGAAAAATTGGGAAAATAGATATAAGCTCAATGAAAAAAAATCACAGCCTACATGAAAAGCAACTAAAGAATTATCATATGAGTGTAACAAACCTATTAGTACATAGCAAAGAGTTTTTGGACAGATAACAGAGAAACTCGTTATAAACCACTTTATGCGGAAGCAATCTATTTGTAACTGGCTCAAACCCAAGATGGAAAAAGAGAGATTCACTGCAGGATGACCAAAAAACAAACCTTTAACAGGACAAAGGCAACACTCCCTCCTAACATCTGGTGTTTCACATGCTTTGCAAACCCAAGAAGTAAAATCCTGCACGTTTCGTGCTCCATAACATTCTTGATGAACAGCTATCTGACATCTGACAGATGGATAGAATAACAAGTGATGCTAAACATTACTATGACATCTCCAGCCAACAAAAAAATTCCTTGTTCTAATTAGCAGATATACAAGCAGGACATTGTTATCCTCTCTTTTGGGGTCATTTATTCAGCAGACTGCATCAAATTGTAGCTGAAAGCAGATGATTGCGACAAGAAAGAACTCTAATGACTTCATAATATTTAAATTATTCTCCATAAAGTTCTTTTCTTTTTAAGATAGCTTTGTTGCTTTAGACGTCAATGGAGATTTCTCCAATTGTTAAAAACATGTCTAAAATACAGTTCAAAATTGGCTGAAGTGTCTTTAGCACCAAACATTTCCAACAGCACATAGTATTATGTGCACACTATTCGAATCCCTATTAAAAGAGTCACAATACCTGTTGCAGATAATAATCTTGTTGTAGTCCCAATCTTCTACCCATCTACAAACAGCACAACGTTCTGTTGTCCACTTTGTAAAAACAGGATCGTATCTCACTGTCATGACAATGGTAATAAAAAGCTCATTGAACAGAGCGAGAAATTCAGACAATGTAGCTCAAGATAACATACTGATCAGGTTGTATCTATGCTAGAAAAGAAACATGCCTTGTAAGAAAGCAAGCAGCTTCTGCTTCCGCTCTTTAATGGAAGGTCATTTTTGAGGTTTAGTAGATGAGGCATGTGCATGGTACTCTGCTAATTGCATCATCTGCAAAGTCCAAGAGCAGCTCTAATGTTTGAATTGAAAATGATTGTAAGAAACTAAGTTTCATGATCTTTCTTTCTAAAAGCAAGTAATATACTTTTAGAGGTACAGCACCATGTAACCATCAAGAGACACAACATTGTAAAAGAAAAAAGAAATATTCACCAGATACGGATAGATGCTCAGAAGATTTTGTAAAAACCCAAACTTGTAAAAGAAATAAGAAGTATCCACAGGATAAGAAAAGAAGCTCTAAAGATTTGGTACAGAACCAAACTTGTAAAAGAAAAAAGCATCCAAAAGATAAGAAAAGAAGCTCAAAAGATTTGGTACAAACCCATTGCTCTAGCAGTAGCATGGAATCTTTCACCCTTATACTGATCCTCCAATTCTTAATTTTGGAACCTGTGTGCTGTTCCCATTCACTAAGGGCTTGCTTTTCTGAACCACAGAACCCGCATTTGCAAACAACCCTAAAAGAAGAGAGAGAAAAACTGTAAATAAACTTGACAAAAACACAGGAACCGAGGGAAAGGGAATTTGCCAGAAAGTGCAAGTGCTCAATATTCATGCACTTGTGAAGCTGTATTCCTTCTTACATGTGTAGACTTGGGAAATATGTGCCTTCCATTCCTGAGCAGATAACAGTAACCTTATTAGGTAGTGCTGGTTGACCATTAATTTTGTTTGATCTGTGCCAAAGGCTCTAACATATTAGATATAAGATATAAACCCTTCAAATACATTGTGAATAGAAAATTCAAAACCTTTTGTTTCTTAATAAAACAACAACATCAAAAGGAACCTACTTGCATTTCAGTCGTGATTTTTCTGAATCTGACAATTCAAAATTAAATTTTGCTTTGCAAGGAGGGCAGTAGTAATCAATGCCCCCCAGATCCTTCAAGCAAGAAAATTGACGAGGAAAGTCAGAAACTTCCATCTATGTTCTCATTATGCAGGTAGAAAAGAAAGTTCTAGTACAGACAGACCATAAAACGATTGCTGGAAATCCTGTCACACTCTGCATGGATCCAAACTTTACAACCATCACAACGTGCCTGATTCAGAGAGAACAAGAAGACCAATTTGATAAGAAATAAACATTAGTTATGAGCAGAAAACAATCACAACTCTAATATAAGTTGTAGGTTGACTCACCCAGCTCCCACTGTCTGAATGATTCCAAACCTTCTTGATTATGCCACAAAAATGTTTTGATTTTGTTAGATGCAATACCAATTATACAGATGTAAAAATTACAAATAGCCAACACACTTATGAGTTAGACTATAGAGACAGGAGTTATTGCATAAAACACTGAAGAAAATACAGGTGGTACCAACCCTAGCACATTTTTTACATAAGAACTGGCCATCCGCGTTTGAACCCTTCATTTTCTTTGCACTTTTTAAAGAAAGGCTCGTACCACAACCTTCACAGGGTCCCTTGTCTTTGTTATTCCAAATCATGTCCTGCATCAGAGAATCCAAATTTTATGAGATTCAGAAAATGGAAATACAAACTAGCACTTCCTATTTTCTTCTTTGTTGTTATAAAAATAGAAACCTTCATTTCAATCAAAACCTGAAGAAAACTGAGGAAAGCTAAAATTAATGTGGAAACATATAGTTTGGTATCTCAGGTTCCATCACGGAACCAGTGTAAAGAAAAGTAACAGCTGTTTCAAATGATAAGCTTCCTCGCTAAACTCCCAATCAAGGAGTTGTACAAATCACAAAAATGTGATCATGATTTGGTTTATTTTGTAAAATGGTAATCACAATATCTTTCCAAGAAAAGTGGAGGGCAAGAAAATATACAATTATACTGCATTTTGGTATTTCTGTTCTTCTCAGCGCAAAAGAGAATAAGAATGTAGGGCTTTAGGAATGGTATTCCAAGTTCCCTAACTTGCCAAACGGTTTTCATGTTTCTAAAACTCCAAGAACTAAAAAGGAAATTACAGTTTAGAAACAGAACAGCTCTGCTGCTGAAAGCTGGGAGCTGGGGACCACATCCAGATTCCAGATCAACACTCACCTAAAATCCTTCCAGAGGCGATAACACTAGAATGGCCCCCTAATCATTACAAGCAATCAAATCAAGCAAGCCTGCACTCATGTGATAAAACATCCACATTCTGATGCAAACCTACTTTTGATGGCCACAATTTTGAGAGATTTGGCCCCCATATCTGTATAATTCATACATTGTCTGAGCCTGCTAGCTTGGTAAATCTCAAGATATTGATTGCACCAGGTGCCAGGGATCAAATTTCCATTTAAACCTAGGAGTTTAAGACTTTGAAGCCTAAGCTCAGGACTAGAAAGAATGAAAATAACAGACAAGGGAGTTTCAAAGAAAAGAACTAAAGAACTACACCATGAAACTTGCCTGGTTTGGAGAATGAAAGTCCTGATCCTGGTTTGAGCCAGTAGCCTCCTGAAGGCACCTAAACACAGATTCATCATAAATCAGATTCCCAGCTGCTGTGTTCATATCTTGTATCAACTTCTCGGTGAACCCCTGTTCAGCCAGAAATGCCTCCTCAAACGCCATCTGGAAATCACCATTGAAGCCATCCAATTCAGATTGTTCCTGGAACCTAAGCCAAGAAAAAAAATTCACTTAAACAGAAAACTCAAATCCCAAGCTACTAACCGATACGACAACAAAAACAATGACAAGTAACACACCTGTCAATAAAATCCATAAACGGAAAGATCATCCCTCTCTGAACCCAAGCATAATCCTGGTCATAATCATTCAACTTACCATAATTAGCAATCACATCCATCCACAAGATAACAACACAAGAGGTCCACATATCCAAAGTAACCTCTCTTTACATAGCAAGTAATTCATAAATTTAAAATCCACACATACCCTCTGATCCCCATCATTCCCAGAGCAACCAAAAAACATCACACAAGCTGCATCAGCAATACAAGACCTCAAAACCAACTCGGGTGCTTGTGTCATTGGATCAATAACAATAGCAGGCCAAAATGGATATTTGTTTCCCGACTTCGCCCACACTATATCCCCCGAATAAAAATCCTCCGGCCCAAACAACTCATCTTCTTTCCTCTCCCCACTACTTGAATCCAAAACCCCACCACACTCAGTATCATCCACCATAACCAGATTCTCATGCACCGAAGTAAGCGTGCTACGTGAACAACTCGAATAATACTTCATATCAAAACCACCCTTAAACTTCACTTCATCATCCTCTTTGTCCTCCTCTTCCTCACACGTATCCACATACTTGCCAGCACAATGCCTGCTTTGTTTCTTCACTATACTAACATTACTGCCCATTCTACGCAATCCGAAACCCATTTTCTCTTTGACTTTAACCTTTCTACTACTATGACTATTGCATTGAATATCATAATCAACATCGTCATCATCGTCATCAACAACATCTTCGTCATTGTCATTATCATTATCACCAAAGCTATAATCATGCAAATTAGTCTTACTTTCTTTTCTCCAAATTTCAATAACTGAATCATTAAACCTCGAAGGCAATACCTGAACTCTCCCTCTCGATGTCCGCACTAGCGGTGGTCGCGAAACCTCCACCGTCCGATTACCATTACAATTACCATTTTCATCCACCGCTCTCCTCGTCGTTGAATCTCGGGCATTGGATTCAGGTGGCGAGCATGATACCTCCGTACACCAAGAAGCAGCAGCAGCGAATCCATTCGACGACTTCAAACTCACCGGAATCACACCGGCGGCGACCTCGCGGAGCAGATTGAGAGGATAATAACCACTACTTCCGTGGTGGCTGTCGCTCTTAAGCTTGCGTTTCTTCCTCCGAGATAAAGGTGAGTTCTCGTCTTCTTCACAAGCTGAGTTGTCGCCGAGTTTGTTACACCGTTTTGAACTCGGCATTTGAGATTTCAGGTTCCGCTTAATTATCATCGTCAAAGAATCAAAACCAAAACCAAAATTGATTTCAATTAAGCACCGGAAACCCTAATTTCGAAGGTCAAATTCGGCGAAAACGAATTGAAAAGGCGCAGCATAGAAGGCTGTAGACCAAACGAGCGAACGAGCTATAGAGAGAGGGGCAATTCTGTCAGTAAAAAAAAAAAGAAAGGAAGAAGAAATAGAAGGAGATAATGAACAGAGATCTGAAATTGAGAGATAGAGAGAGAGAAGGAGCTTTGTGTTTCTCTCTCTTGTTTTGGTCGTGTTTCTTCTTCTTCTTCTTTTTTCTCTCTCTACAGTTGGAGAGACACAGTGTAGAGATAGGATAAAGGATTATTATATATAAAAATAAAAAATAAGAATAATTTTGTAATAATAATAATGTGGAAAATTGGAAGAAATTGGGGATCGGATTTGTAAAGAGAGAGAGAGGAGGAGGGAGGGTGATGGGGTTTCCGTGGTGGTGGAGGAGATGAGTATAAAGTGACGAAGATATAGATTTCTTGTACGGAGGAGATGAGTATAATAGGCTAACCCACGGGGTTTTTTTTATATAATAAAGTGACGAAGATATAGATTTCTTGTATTTTTCTTCTTAAAATTCTGAAATTGTGAGGAAATTCTTGATAATGGTGACGGTGTTTTTATAGTTAGCTCCAAGAATTATGGAATTCGATTTATCTATTTATTTATTTATTTATTGTGATTTTGCGAAATTAGTTTCATAAATTTGATTGAAGGAGTCACTGAATTGAACACAATTCAACGAGCTTAATTAAGTTTCAATCGGCCAACGCAAGCAATTAAGATTTCCCTCTGTATTATTTTTTTATGGTTTTGGTCACAGAGATGGAGATGATGACATGAAGGGAAAGTTTCTGAGACACACGGAGGTGGAGTATGGTGGAGGAGAGTCTGTGAGTGAAAATGGGGTGGCGGGCAGTATTGAGAATATGTGACCCCATTTTGGTGGCGGTGCTAGGAAGGGAGATGGGGGAGGTGGTGTTTTTCATGGTGGTTCTCTGGTAAAATTGGTTCGTATTGTAGAATGGGATTTGAATTTTTTTTTGGTATATGGAGTGTAACCATGGCAAACACGAATTTTCCCACCATTTTTCTTTGAGGGTATTTTGGGTAGTTTGGTTGTATATTAATGAACTGCCTGGACATTTTAGTTGTATAAACACTGTTTAGTTTCAATTTCAATTAATTAATTAATTAATTAATTTTGATCAAAAGTTGGTTTATTTTCAGATAATTTTTGGGTTGATTGGTAAAAGATTATGCTAAATAAGTATGATAATTTGAGGGATCAGCAATAAAAAAAAAATTGGTCTGCAAATTTAGGCAGGAAGATGGCAACTTGAGTGCTACTGTGTATCCCAACAAGAGCAACCCAAAAGGGAGGAGGAGCCCGCGCTGGCCGGACCTGGGAGGATGGCCAAGGACAAGGCCTATATACCATCTGCTTTTGTGCTATTACAATTGTGGAGGGTGGCTTTTTTTATTTTTTATTTTTTATTTTTTTTAATGGACGGGTTTTGATGGGGACAAGATTATGAATTTTAGTTGGGGAAATTTTAGAATAAGATTGTACCAAAAAAATTTGATGGATTGAGATGAGCTTAACTGGGCAAGAACATCGGCAAAATGAGTTGGTTGTTGATGAATTTTAATTAGGGTTGTTGATGCTAGCTAGCTACTATTTTTCCCATGATTTGGCAGCTGGTAGATCAATATACATCCATATGGATCTTCAGAAGAGTGTTTTTGCCATATATTGTTGAAGATTTTGGAGAGATCTTGCCGATATCATGATTACAGAGATTCTGATGAGGTAAAAGGCGGTAACTATCGTAGAAAAATGGGATAAGTCAAGGTTAAAAAGGGACGAGGAAGATGAGTGCTTTCTTTGAAAGGGTTGCTAGTGCTACTGCAACCTCAGATGCTGGTCGTGCACCTGTAGGCAGTGGCTGCCTGCCTGCCGTGGTGGTCGAAGCGGCTCTGAAGTTTTAACTTTGCGGTAGTACGGTGGGTTTGGTGGCAAGCTCTTGAGGAAAGAGGTCGTGGTAGAAGTCAATGACTTGACGTCATAATTTGTACTCATGGGAACTTCCAAGAAAGACGGACTGTTCACATTTGGGCAGTGCCTTGATTTCTTAAGAGAGATAGGAAGCTTCAAGGGTGATGGATTCTACAGAAGCAACGAAAAAGGAATTGGTCAACGAGTTTTTGTTCTCTTTTCGGTACCAAAACGTGGACCTGATGAAAAAACACTAGCATGATGCGATCAAGGATGAAAGAAAATCCTAAGAGCAAGATAAATGCGGGAAGGAAGGATGATGGGACAACGGCAATGCGCAGGAGGTTTCAGATGGATACAAAAAATATTCAGCCTGGAAAGAAGGGAAGAAAGTGGGAGAAATCTGGTTGGCCGGGACACCGTGTTTGAGGTTTCCATGCAACCTCACAAATTCGGCGGCGGAATGTTCATGGTGGCGAGCAAACTGTACTCTTGACATGAAAAATCAAAGGATACAGTTCGAGAATGATGTTCGTAGATGATGATGCAAATCATGCTACCATGCAAGCCGTACCCAAAAGTCAACGTTCTAGACTGGAACTGGCTTTAAAAAATAATAATAATAATGAGGGGGAGTCGGTTAAAATGGTGTCGTTTAATTTTTTTATTAAGAAATCAATCAAGTCAGTTGCTAGGTCAATTTCTAGTCTGATTCCAATAGAAATCTCGTTGGAATCAAGTTTTGAATTTAATTTTTTTAAAACATCATGTCAAACAAGTTTAACAACTAGGTATTGTTTTACCATGAAGTTAAACTCGGCAGCTTTTTAAATTCTTGATAACATTAACATAAACCTTAACGATGCAATGCACGTAACTAAATTTGTGAACTTCGCACCATAATCCGGTTTTCACAATGGATCATGAGGGGAAAAAAAATTATATTATATATATAAGAATAAAGAGATGAAGAAAAAGCGTCCCATCATGCGTGTGATACTACGTTGTTAATCAACATCTTCAAGCTGACTAGCAGAATACGGTGGATCTTCTTCTCCATTTTGACTACGGCAGCAGCCGCCGCCATCTTCTAATCCTTCTCTTAAAACTAGGACCGCATATTCAACCACACCAGCATGGCTACCAGTTGATGAACCGGTATTGCTTCTGTTAGAACAATTTCGTTCTTCTTATCTTTCACCAACCTTAACAAGAGCAAAGTAGAGGTCGTTTTCTACTCGGAAAGACCAAACCTGAATTCTGTCTCGCAAATGCAAATTACTTCTTCTCCTTAGAGAATTCCAATGTGTTATGAACACATATGATGAACTAACACTGCCCTTCTTCTTAAACATGTTCCATTGCTTGAGATTCATGTCACTAACCATTTCCAAAGAGGGTTCAAGAATCTTTACTTTCAGACAATTACCATCTATAAGAGCCCCCTTCTCTTCATCTGACAAGAAATTCTTAGCTATAACTTGTCTAAGAGGGATCGACAGACGACTGTTGCCATCTTCCATGTCAGTTGCATACAACTGTTTGTCCACCACTAACTCCACATCTTTGCCTTCCATAGAAGCAATTCTTTCTTTGACTTCTTGAGGCAACTCTGCTAGTGAGCCAACACCACAGTTATGAGGCAACAACTCTGCTAGTGAGCCAACACCACAGTTTGGCATCTCCTCCTTCAATCTCTTATTTGGCATGCGGTGAGCATGGGATCGTTTGAATACGGTATCCTTTCTCGAAAACATGTCTTGGTTCGATCCTCCCTCACTAGCCCCAGTCATAATTCCTTGTCTAAAACCATTCCTTTCATAGCTCTCCGTAGAACAAGAAGGCCTCTCCTCAGAAGTTCTCTTCCTAGGAGCAAAGCCATCATGAACCTGGTCGGACATAGGCTCATTCACCTTATTAAATCTCCGCCTCAATATTCCTCCCCCGTTACTTGTCCCACCGCTCTTTTTAGCAGAACTGATTAGCTTCTCTCCCGCAAACCTTTCTTTCTTCTTTAATTCAAAGTAATCAGCAGGCTTTTTAAGAGTTTTCTCCCTCACCGGCCCGTCTATCTTTCCATCCCCCAATATTGCACCCACTTTCTGTTTCTCCTCCCTCTTCTTTTGCTTGAGTTTCTCATAAGCAATATGGCAAACCGCCACTAAAGCATCAAAGCCAGTCACCTTAGCATTGATATCGATATTTCCATCCTTCAAATCCTTTTGAGTCACAAACAAAACGTCCACCTCCTCCTCGCTTTCTTCGATTCTGGACGTTGAAGAATCAATGTTTTTCATGTTGACTAAGTTTTTTTTTTCCTGTGTTTGAGACTTGAAGCCTGCAGGAGTATTTATAAAGACAAGAGGGAGGGCCATGTACTTAATGTAAATTCTTGTCAGGATAGAATTTGATTTGTGAGTAAATCCTTGTCAGAATATGATGAAGCTTTTACAGCCGCTTTTGTTCACGTCGTCAAGGTAGAAACCATGACGGAAAGGGAGAGAGAAGGAGTTTCATTCCAAGTAGAAACCAAAACCCTTTCCTTTTGGGATTTCTGTTACAACTGCTAACGACAATCCTGCTCTTGTCACATCATCGTATAGCATCCTCGTGGGTAAATCTATAAGATGTATAATTCGACAAATCCAAGTGAATGAAAAAAAAAGAAATAGCCAATCATAATTGTAGAAATATTTTAATTTAACATGTAATATAATGTGAGTTTTAAATACATTGAATGTATGCATTTGATTTTGATCGATTAGAAGTAAAATAAAACACGAAATTAATTATTTATTCAAGAAATAAAATAAAAAGAACAATGATATCGATCAGAAAAGGGAAAAATCCGAAATTTATAAATTAATCAATATGTTTGAATATTTTAACTTCCAAAGATAGGAACTTAGCTCTCCTTGTCTGTTTCAAGTTCGATATTCTTTCCTAGAGAAATGTCGAAGTCCAATCCTTAAGAAAAAAGTGATTATATATTAACTAATATAT
>NW_011500225.1:101020-101533 GCF_000495115.2 Populus euphratica
ATAATTTTTTCTTAACTTTTATTTTTTATTTTTCATTTCTATTATAATTCCTCGGGATTTTTTTCTTCATTCCAAAAACGCATCTATTTTTAAGTTCTTCTTAATTTTTCTATTCTTTGAAACCATTACCGATTTCTGCATGATATTGTACTTCATTTAATTTTATTTTTTTTTTGGCAGTTTAGGCAAGTGCTCACCTTGCCCACATGCTGGATCCATCCATGGCTATATGAAGTCCTTCAAGTTATGGTCGGCTCCTGCGCTTCTTCCACTCATTTCGGGACTGCTTTCTAAGCTCTCCTTGATTATCCCACTGGGATCTATGTGTTCGTATATATTTTCTACCATTTCTGTCTTCTTTCTGTCTCGCTTATCTTTCTGTTAGCTTCAGAGTTCTCTGCAGGCAATCCATTTCCAGCTTCTTTCTGTCTTCTTTCTGTTCTCGCCTATATTTATAAATAAAAAACATTTAAAAAACGCTTATATTTATAAAAAAAAAAAATTAAAAAAAAA
>NW_011500225.1:101554-187289 GCF_000495115.2 Populus euphratica
AATTTCAAATGTTATGTTAGTAATTTGTACGAAAAACAAGATTCTAGTCCATTGACGCACGCATCAAAGTCAAATTTAAGTAGACATATAATCTTTGTTTTAACAAGGATAGTTACATCTAACCTGAACATAGTGATCGTCAAATATTGCCTTCTGTTGCAAGCTCCAAGCCTTTACGCAAAATATGTAAGAAACCTTGTCCATGAAGTTCTTAAATATATTTGGTGGGAAGCTAAAAATATATACGCTGTTCTGCTCTGACATCCTGAAAGGTGAAATCATACGCTAATTTGCTGCTTCAATTGTTGCCACAATTTATGAAACCGATACGATTCATAATTATTGTTGAATCAGTAAATTAATAGAAAAACTTGCAATCTAATTTAAATTAATAGGATATTGATTGTGAAATCTAATTGACTTTATTAAGTTTTTAATAATTTAATTGATGTAGTTAAAATCGATTCAAACTAGATCGAGAAAAAAAATATATTTTAATAAAAATAATTAACCTAAAATGACCTAGGAACCCCCGGTATCACAATGATCCAAACCCACTTTTAGATCACCAATCAAATCCGACAACCGTGCCAACGATGCCATTATACGAGGGAACTGCAGAAAAGAGCCAACCTGAATATGAGAAAGGGCATTCTGCCTACACGCAACGAAGAGCATGACAAAGCTTCCTGCTTGTGTCAACAAACGCAAACTCATCGTGTCTGACGGTTCCATTCTGAATATGAGAAAGCTTCCTGCTTGTCACCAAACGCAAACTCATCGTGTCTGACGGTTCAAGGACAAGGATAGCATAGACTGAAATATTAACGGGGACAAGCAGGGATCGCCAGTGTGCTCGTTTCCTTCTCTCAACCTTAGTAAGGGCATAGGGAGAAGACATGAAATAGATCCATCAAACACAAATAATGAAATGGAACGTTTCCATTTCTAAATATCACGGAGTAATGATGATTAGAATAGTTTGGCCACAATAACGAATATCGTGGAAGCAACAGTAGAGGGAATACAATATTTCCATTTCATAAGATATATGAACAACTACAACCTTTTATTGCATCCTCAACTTATTCAACACAACCCTATGTACAGCACTGCTTGGCCATTTTGTTCAATTGAGGAGGTTATTACAACATATAAGAGATCAACTACGTTGCGCGAGTTGGGGGTCTAGTTTATTTAACAATAGTTGCCTAGTTTTCTGCCAAATCTATTTTCCAGGCTTATGCTATTACTCATTTCTTCCATTGCTGCATGGGAGTATTTCGCTTCTACTTTCTTTTTTCCTTTTCATGAATTAGTTGACAGTTATTGCCTCTTGGAAACATCCCATTCTTCAGTCTTCGCAAACCTTCCTCGAATCCTTGGTTGACTGTCTGCAAGAGCCTTCCTGCAAGCATACTGAAACAAACATATTGTGAGTTGAATTCAGTGTGGAAAATCAGGAATGGATACATCTCACCAAGTATGATCTGAGTCATGCAAGTTTTGATGCCTTTTATAAGCAGACCCCTTTGATTTTAAAACACAGGCAATGAGTGACTAAATTTTCACGGGGCTGATACTTTAATTTGAAGTTCAGGCAAGTCAGAAAGTAAATATACAAAAAATCAACAATAATACTCAATTATTTACCTTAATTTTCCTGCCAAAGTTCCTCTTTGTCTTCTTGTTCCTGTACCTTGAAAGCTTTTCCCTGCGGTCCTCGGCAGAGCAGTTGTTGATAATCAATGGTTGGTCAAGGGTAGAATGGATGAGGCTTGTATTACCGTTACCAAGTGTCTGTCATAAAAACTCAGTATCAATGACTCAGCCCCATCCTGTGGAAATGGCCAGAAGCATCTAAACAATTCTCAGTCCGTAGACTTCATTATAAAGCATATTCATGCTTGGTGCTGAATTGCATAGAAATGTTCCACTGGAATCTGGTTGATTATCCGAGAGAAATGATAAAGGAAAATAGAATTAAAACTGAAAATAAAAGCAACAGATTCTGCTTTGGAAGTAGTGGATATTGTGGTTCTTCATCTACAGTTCCATTTTACATGGGGAAAAAATTGATTGAATTCTTGATAAAGGCACCAAGAGAAAGGTGTCAGTTATCTGTCCAACTGGAAGGGCTAACAGGAGCGGCAACATTATGGAATAATACTAATAAAGAAAAGCTGGGAGTTCCAAGTGATTCATGTCAGTGGCTTGACTTGCAATATCAAAACTTATGACTTCATTGTTTTCAGAAACAATAAAAAAGCACCACAAGCACACAGAGAATCCTTGTTTAGGGTTAACTGCCAGGTTAATGATTCTTTTCAGGTAAAGGTCTATGTTTTCTGCCACATACAAGGAGGATCTAAGCAGAAGAGAAAATCGTTCAAAAGTGCAATAAAGGCCTATAATCAAATACACACAGAAGTACCATAATGGATTTGATCTAACCTTTATGTCTCCTTCGCTGTATGCTCTCCTCATTCCATAAGCATTTTCAAAATCAATTCCAGGAAACTCCAGAAAACTTGGCTTCACTGCAGCACCATGCAGCCACTCCACTGACCTCAAACATCCTGAGCTGACACTTTTTAATAGCGCAGCATCAGGGAGCAATTTGTTTTCTTGAAAGTTGTTTTCGTCAGTCCTCACAATAGGAATCTTGATATCCAGAAGCTCTGCAAGCGATGGTGCTTCCATGGCTTCTTTTTCCAGGATGTCCTTCTTGCATTCATAGAAAACCTCATTCAAAAGCTGCTCATTTTGAATCGATTCAATATCTGCCACCTCAAGTCCTTGTGAAGAAATGACTTCTTCCCCATAGGAGATCATTGAAATGGCTGCTGTCATGGGATCAATGACCACAAGTGGCTCTTCAATGATTGGTTCAGGTGCTTTGAACAGATCCCCCTCGCCTCCCAGATCATATTCTGATATGGTGGTCTGGAGTAGGTTGCTCTACATTAGACAAGGTTGTCAACAACAAACAAGATGAAATAGGAAAATTAGGTATAGAGTAAATATTGATCTAAACACTTCACCAATTATGTTAGCCTCAGCCTTAAGGTATTCTTAAATAGGTTGAAAATAAAGTCTTGTTATATGTTACAGCTCAATCTGGTAAAAGTGCTGATATGAGAACACGTCTATACAGCAGTAAACAGACATGCACAAGTACATATATGCAGAAGCTGTAAATATGCATTTTCGATGAAATCCTACAGATTTTTAAAAATATGTTAAAGTGATGAATCACTTGATTAATTCTAAAAACCATACATAATTCAAAGTTTTCTAAATTTTTTTATTATTGAATTTTGTTGATTAGCTTTTCTTTGTTATTTTCTAGTTTGTATCTTTGAATGCTTAGTTTTTTCACCTTTGTATCAGAACTATTCTGTTTTTAGTTGCTTTTTGTTTAGTTGAAAATTTCATTAACCAAATAAGAAACCATGTGATCATGGTCGTTCAGTAGAGTTGAATGTGTTAAGTTTCCTAAATAAACGCATAAATATATGTTAAAATCACAAGTCTCACCAATTCTTGAAAACAAACCAAATTTATGTTGTTCGTGCATGTATTGTTTTAGTTTGCGATGCAAAAGTTCTTTTAAATTTGTTGAGATTAAACCATTGAACCAAATTGAGGCTTCTTTGAGTAAAATAACAAATTGAGAGACAAATCCAACAAATCCTATAATTAGTGTTCAAGAATTCCTCCAAAGAAAAGAGCAAAAGAAGAGTCCTCATTGTAACTTGTTAAGACCAAATTTTCAAGACAGATTAACTGATTTCTTTATGAGAAGAACACTAAACAGCTCAACCTAAGTAAAGATCCTTCAAATGGCTGAACACCTATGACTCAAATATCACAAACTTATTTGCATAAATATCAACCACTTTTAGCAAATGCAAAGGTCTAATGAAACTCTTTCAAGGCTAATTTTCTTTTAACCTCCTTTATCCAAGTTCTATTTCAACATCCAACAGAAAGAGAAAGTCAGCAAAAAAAAAATTATAAAAATTAGAGGTGGAGAATGCTCTCTCTTTCTCCACTATCCAAACTTTTTCTCCTTCTTTATGCTAAAAAAATAAAACGAGACTTTTTTCATATTTTAACTCCCTTAGTTAGTGGATCAAGATGCCAACAAAAATCTAAGTATTAGTTCACCATCACACAATTGGAGCGAGAAAATAGAAGAAAGCTTAGAGAACACGTTCTTTGAAACTATGAAATCATTTTCCCTTTCGTAGTCTTTCTTTTGCTTTATTTTCTAGATTCAACATGTAAAGAGATAACAGTTATTGTTTCCATTTTAGCCCAATTTGGTTGCTTAGTAAAGGTGGAGAACAAAACCTAAAGACATTCATACTTGTCTAAATAAGCACAAACCCACTAGCATAAAAGACAAAGCTCACAAAAAAGCAAGTATTTTCCTCCATGTCCTCAACAACCAAACAGAGGAGTAATAGACACAAACATCAAGAAGACAAGTTCCACTGAAAAAAATCAAGTCCTCGAGATCGAGACTTTGAACTTTCAATATGAAGTTTCGCAAAGAAACAAGAAAAATATGAACTTTAAAGTGGGTTTCCATAGAAAAACACAGATATTTCGTACCGATGCACCCCATTTTCTCAGAAACCAGACAGCAGGTTTGAGCAGAAAGCAAACACCAAATCGAAGTACACAAAAACGAAAGCTCGAAACTCTAAAACAACCAAAGCCCAGTTCGGAACGGATCAAATTAATGTAGATCACCCAGATAGACAAAGAGAAGAGAGCCAAAACACACAGTAAAAGAGGCATATAAGTACAAACAAAAACAAAGAGAAAACAGAGTACCATTGAAGCATTGGTCTTTTGGCACTTGCAATACTCTTCAAGTTGTTGAATATCTTGAGAGAAATCCTGCATATAGGGAAACAATAGCCACGTCTCTGCATACATTTTTGTCCAAAATTGCAATCACTCTGTTTTTCCAAATCTTGAAACAGAGAAGAAACGGAGCAAAAGGGAGAAATCACCTCTTGCAAACAGAGTAACCTAAAAATACAACACAACACAACACTAGCTAGCTTAGGACTGCTGAAAAGCAGGCAGCCACACAACACAACACTAGCCAGCTTAGGACTGCTGAAAAGCAGGCAGCCAAAATGCAACAGAGAGAGAGAAAGAGAGAGAGAGAGAGACAGACAGGCAGAGAGAGAGATTGGTCCTGTTGTGGCCTTTGATTTAAGACAAGAAGGAAAGGGAATATATATATGTATATAAATGTATATAATAATCATATGGATGGGGAATTACTCTATTTATTGAAATAGTATTTTTACAGTTTTATTTTTATAAAAAAATAGTTATGCTTGTAACTAGGACATGATTTTTTTTTTTGGTTTATTTATTTTTATGTTTTGAAAATATTTTAAAAAATAATAATTTTTTTAATTCAAATTATGTTTTTGGGTGTTTTTAAATTATTTTAATATATTATTAAATAAAAAATACTTTAAAAAATAACATTTATCACATTCTCAAATACCATCTTTAAATAATACATTAGTCATTACAAAATTAATTGAAGAAAATTTGATTCAGTCACTTTTTTTAATATAATTAAATAATTATTTTACCCTAAACAACAACAAAATATAAAGTTTTCTTAAGAAAATTTTTCATTTTCAAAAATTTTACACGTTTAAGTTACAATCATATCCCTTGAAAGAAAAATAAAATGAACATACAGGGTGGCCTCTACATCTTTACCTTTTAAAAAACAATGAAACTTCAAAACTATCTTTAGAATCCACAAAAAAATAAAAATAATAATAAGGTTAGTTTCAAGAGTATCTTGATTTTTTTATTTCTTTTAATTTTGTTGTTATTATTTAATATGGTTAATAGTTATTTAATAATTTCATGTTATTAAATATTATTAAGAAAAAGTTGTTAATGCATGCAAGGTACACGTTTGTGTTTAATGGCCTCGATAACATTCAGATGGCATGTGAAGTTTCTTTCGGTTACTGAAAACCTGTTTTTGTAGCCGCGTTGAAAGCAACAATGTGGCGCGTGCTAATAAAGAAGGTTTAGTTGGGCTACATTGTGATTTTTTTTCTTTCTTCACTCTACTCTCTCTCTCTCATTCCCTAAAACTCCGCACCTAAGCTTTAAAAAAATCAATTATGTCCTTCGATTTGTGATTTGATTAATTTTGATTCTTCTTTTTTTTATTACTGTTTATTTAGCTTTTAATACTATTTGTATTTTTTTTCAATTTTATCCTTAAGAATTTTATTCAATTTGATTTTTTAATTCAATTTGATCCCTTTACTTTTGATTTCTTTATTTCTATGTCTCATACTTTTCTTGATTATTATTTATTTGCAATTTCATCCCTTTTAATTTTATTGCACCTATTTTTAATCTGATTTGGTCTCCTTCATTTTGTTTTAATACTATATCTGGTTTGCATTGTTTGGATTTTTAATTGTTTTATTGTTGTATATTTTACTTTGTTATTTTTTCATGATTTCCTTCCAATAGGTTGAAAATTGTTTTTATTTTTGAATTCATAATTTGATATTTTATCGTTAAGCTCTTAGATTCATTAGGTTATTAGGTCATGAACTTTATAAAAATTTTTCGCTTTTCTCTATGCGGGTTCTTTCAGTCTTATATCATGGATTGTGTTTTAGTAAATTAAACCTGATTTATCTCATATTATAATCATCTAAATATTATATTTTTAGCATTGAAAAAAATTCAGTCTGGGCTCGCGGTGTAGCATAGGCTATCTATCTAGTGATAATACAAGAATCTAAAAAAATAATAATAATAAAATTAGTTTCAAGGGTATCTTGATCTTTTTATTTCTTTTGATTTTGTTGTTATTATTTAGTATGGTTAACAGTTATTTAATAATTTTATATTATTAAATATTATTAAGAAAAAATTGTTAATGCATGCAAGGTAGTGTTTAATGGCCTCGATGATATTCAGATAGCATGTGAAGTTCCTTTCAATTACTGAAAACCTGTTTTTGTGGCTGCGTTGAGAGCAGCATTGTGGCGCGTGTTAATGGAGGAGGTTCAGTTGAGCTACGTAATTTTTTTTCTTTCTTCACTCTTCTCTCTCTCTCTCTCTCTCTGTCATTCCCTAAAACTTCACACCTAAGCCTTAAAAAAGCCAATTATGTCCTTCGATTTGTAATTTGATTAATTTTGATTCTTCTTTTTTTTATTACTGTTTATTTAGTTTTTAATATTATTTGTATTTTTTTTTCAATTTTATCTTTAAAAATTTTATTCAATTTAATTTTTTAATTCAATTTGATCCCTTTACTTTTGATTTCTTTATTTCTGTGTTTCATACTTTTCTTGATTATTATTTATCTGTAATTTCATCCCTTTTAATTTTATTGCACCTCTTTTTAATCTGATTTGGTCTCCTTCATTTTGTTTTAATACTATATCTGGTTTGCATTGTTTGGATTTTTAATTATTTTATTGCTGTATATTATACTTTGTTATTTTTTCATGATTTCCTTCCAATAGGTTGAAAATTGTTTTTATTTTCGAATTCATAATTTGACATTTTATTGTTAAGCTCTTAGATTCATTAGGTTATTAGGTTATAAACTTTATAAATTTTTTTCGCTTTTCTTTATGCGGGTTCTTTCAGTCTTATATCATGGATTGTGTTTTAGTAAATTAAACCTGGTTTATCTCATATTATAATCACCTAAATATTATATTTATAGCATTGAAAAAAATTCAGCCTGGACCTGCGGCATAGCATAGGCTATCTATCTAGTGATAATACTATACATGATCCTCCATGTCTACCCTCATGTAATTTTTTTATTAGTATAAGAAAATTATTCAATTTGTAGGTGTTTTATATCCTAAGAAGGATTAATATATTTATGTTTGGTTAATTTTATTTATAAAAATATTTTAAATTTTGATTTTGATATTTTTTATATTTGTTGATGTATAACATTATTTAGAATCAATCAATGTAGCAACATTTTTTTGTACCAAGAAAGTAATATTATGGTGTGTGTATGTGTTTCTTTTTTCTTTTCTTTTTTTTCTTTTTATTTTGGGTGTTTTTAGTAATGTTTAATTGGGAGTGTTGTTGTTGTTGTTCCTTTTTGTTCCACTTTTTTTTTTCCTGCTTGTACATTCTTTATATTTCTTCTATTTATTATTAAGAATGTGATTAGTAATGCTCAGTTAGTAATTAATGTTAACTTATTTTTTTATCTTTTAATAAAATATATATTCAAGAAAGAAAAAGAAAGTCAAATCTAAGACTTTATAAAAATAATAAAATATCTTCGTTTAAATTTTATTTTTATTCTTTTTGCGACTATTTGTTTTTTAAAATTTGATAAAGAAAAGTAACCAATAGGATGTTGAAGAAATTATAAAAAAAAACTTCACATAGAACAATCAAATTCTATAACTAACTAAGCTCATGAGTGTTTCTTGTAAAAAATGGATCTTTGTTAGAACAGGAGACACTTTAATTCTTAAGTTACTAATTGTAGGGATGGAAAATTTAATGGGTGGTGAGAAAATATATGGAAAGTGAAAGGAAGAGTGTCGCAGGATTATGGACTTGGTCTATTAGAAAAACTGTCTCCCTTTTGCCAGGTAGCTAGATATATATATATACTCAAGCATGTGATTTCTTCATGGAGAAGGGAGTCGTGACATGTGTGAGACGAGACATGAAAATTATATGATCTACATTATAATTGCTAGTATTGGAAAACAATCAACGTGAGAGAGTGAGAGAAAAAGCTGGAGAGAGCTAAAAAATCAAAAAATAAAAATTATATTAATTGTTAAGTTAAGTCAATGATTAAAAGGTTAGTCGATCGGGTCAGGTTAGACTTAAAATAACCAGGAGGGTTGATCATTGGACCCAACCCAAGTGATTCTAAACAACCCAAAAAGAATTTTAGTATATCATATAGGTCCTGATTATTCATTTAGCATCATAAAATTGTTTTTTCTCTTTTTTCAATCTAAGTGTATATTTTTATGTGATTATTCACCGTTAAAAATTAAGGTAGTTTATGACAAACAACTGCATAATAAATATAGGATTTAATGGGAAAAGAATTTTTGAATGCATCAATTTGAGTGGCATGTGTGAGACGAGACATAAAAACTATATGGTCTACAGATAATAAGAATTATATGGTCTACAGATAAAGCTGGAGAGAGCTAAAACATAAAAAAATATAAAAATTATATTGATTATTAAGCTAAGTCAGATGATTAAAAGGTTTAATTGATCGGGTCAGGCTAGGCTTAGAGCAACTAGGAGGGTTGATCATTGGACCTAAACAATCCAAAAAAAAATTTGATATATCATATAGGTCTTGATTATTCATTTAGCATCATAAAATTACTTCTTTTTTTTTTTGGATCTAAGTATATATTTTTATGTTATTATTCACCGTTTAAAAATTAAGGTAGTTTATGACACACAACTGCATAATAAATATAGGATTTAATGGGAAAAGAATTTTCGAATGCATCAATTTGAGTGTAGATGGCTTTTTTAAAATTCTAAAAAAGAATGTCCAGATATTGAACCAAAAATATATTTGAAGTAATGCTAAATAATTTTGGCCATGATTAGTATTTATATTCATGCTTATGGTTTATGATTATCAAATATGCAAGTTGAATGAAAAAGTAAATTAATTTAATTGTTTTAAATACTATTTTATATTTAGACTGTACAATACTGTATCGGAATTCTTCAATTTTTGTTCTTGCTTGTCGGTAGGACTTGAATTCTGGAAGAACAGGTGCAAATTTAAACCCAAAAACAACAGTGAGTTTAGCTGTAGTCCTCATAATATTTTTTTATTAAAAAGTTTTTGTAATATAGTATTACATCAAACCCCATCCAAGAGATGAATCCAAAAAATTTAGGATTCACAATCCTATTTTAATAGTAAATTAACTAATACTCATGTTGTCTAACGTTGAAGGAAGCTTTGAACTTATTAAAAAATAAAAATAAAAATTGCAAACATATAATGTATCTTAATTAGGTCTCTTGTTGGACAGTATGAAATTTAAAAATGAGTGGTAAATGGTGATAACTTGGAGTGTGGAGTTCGAAACTTTTGAACAGGTCCTTCTCTTGATTTATCTGGTGATTAGACCTCTACATTTGTAATGTTATGCTTCTTCTTCTTTTCTTCAAATTGTATAATTATTATAGACCAAGGTGTGTTCATCCATATCCATAAATCAATGTTATTTTTTCAGACCTGTAGTCAAATTATTTTGATTTCTTTTCTTTTTTTATGGTGAGGGTTTTTCTTATTAACTTTAGTATATTGACCAATTTTCTTTCTAATAAAGTTTTAGATAGTTAATATTCAAGAAAAATTCCCCCCCTTTAATTTCTTATTGAATTCAAGCACAAAATAATTATATAGAAAGGAAACTCACTTTTTACAGGAGTGATATTGAAAGGATGATTTTGCTGTCCCGTGATTTTAAAGTTTTGAGTTTTTATTTCTTAGAAAAGATTACTATGACCATCCTATAATTCAGTCTTTTTAACATTTACCCTTCATATATTTAAAAAACTATAATTTATATTTTAATGATTTTGATGAGTGTAAAATATAATAAAACCCTTTAACTTCTTATTGAAATCAAGCACAAAATAATTATATAGAAAACAAACCCACTTGTTATAGGAATTGGTGTGATATTGAAAGGATGATTTTGTTGTCCCGTGATTTTAAAGTTTTGAGTTTTTATTTCTTAAAAAAGATTACTATGACCATCCTATGATTTAGTCTTTTTAGCATTTACCCTTTATACTTTAAAAAACTATAATTTATACTTTGATGATTTTGATGAGTGTAAAATATAATAAATTATAGAAATATAAACTTTAATTTTTAAAAATACAGAAAATAAGTATAAAAACAACAAAAACTGTAATATATATATTCAAAATAAAAGGGTAGGGCGGCATATATTACCTTGCATGAAGTAGAAAAAGTTTTCTTGCCTTTCATTTATAAATCTTGAAACATTTGGCAGAATTCTTTAACGCTAGCCCATAGGATTTCAGCTTATGGAATCGTTTTCAAGTCAAGCCTAGATCCATACCTAGAGACGAAAGTTAGGCAAAATAGGGTCAACCGAAGATACCACTACAAACAAGGCGTCTCTAGTTGTAGCTAAAATTATTGTTGCTTAACAAAGATAGGGTTTTTTTATTATTATTATTATTATTACTATTATTCTTTTTCTATTTTTAGTACTTTAGAGTAATGGGAGTAGGTATTTTCTTTCAAGCTTGTTGATTTTCAAGGAAAACAAATGTATCTTTAAACTACCACTCATTTGCACTCCTTTTAAACTCGTACATGACCGACATGCTCATCCAGCAAACCCTAGGTTTGTCCAAGTTAATTTAATTATCAGTCTGTTATTTTTTTTATTTTAAAAAAATAAAAATGTTTTGGTTTTTATTAAAAAATATATTTTTTTCTTGAGATTCAATCTCTTAACCATGATTTGGATCAATACTCGGGTGAGATTTTAAAATATACTGGTTAATAATTACAAAACTAAAATGATTCAAATCACTCAATGAATTTTAATGTTTTAATCATCATTGAATTGTGTAATGCATCATGACAACAAGCATATGAATATTTTTCTAAGTTGTTTCTTTAATTGATAAGTGGATTTGCTTTGTTAGTTATTACCTTATTTTAAAATTTAAAAGGAGATTATTAATAAAGAATCTCATAAAAACCAAAACAAATAAAAATAACCTATAAAAAATTAACAAGAAAATCAATTTCAACACAAGAACTGATTCGAGAATGAAACTAAAATAAAATCTATACACAAGTTTTATTAAAATATAAAAAAGTAATTCTATGTTCAACCTTTGTGGTTATGAAAAGCAAAGTTACCCATCCATTGAAGGTTTAATTAGGGCACGAAGGAAAGGTCTATTTGCCAATGAAAACACAGTTTTCATCATGAGCCCTAAATATACTAACTTCAACTAGGCATGATAAAGGCTAGCTCCTTCGTCATGTAATGCCTCATACTCCACTAATTGTTTAACCTAAAATAATTATCTTTTGAATAATTGTGTTACGTATCCATAATTACTCAAATGTTATTGGTAATAAATGATCAAGGATGATATAATCAAATATTAGAATATAATCTAGGAACGAAGGAGGACAGGATAATTTAAGAAATTATTGTTAAGAGAATCCCATATATTGCACTCAGTTTCTAAGTAAGTTAATTAAATACTGCCCATCAGCAAGTTACATTTAAAAACAATATTATTTTTGAAGATTATAGTATAGGTACATATGTGGATAATAATAACATGCAAACAGGATAAAGAAGACACATGCATGCATGCATATACACACACTTGTGATATTTGACCCAACCAATGATCGAAAACTACTAAATATAAAAAAATATATATATCCTTAGGATATATATATATAGATATATATATATATATATATATATATATATATATACACACGCACGAAGTTTCTAAGAAGATATGTTATTTTAAGCTGTAAAAAAAAAAAAGAGAGAGAGAGAGAGAGAGAGAGAAAATGGAAAATAAAATAATATTAGCTGTAAAAGAAAAGAAAGAGCAGATAGATTCTGCATTCCAATTTGATCAAATTATTCAAATTCTCTTTCAATATATTCCCCCACATTGCAATTCTTTTTTAAATAATTATTATTTCTCAATTTCCGTTCTATCTTTTGTCTTTTTCTCTAATTTAAAAACATGTTTGAAAGCATTATATTTGGTATTTTTCAAAATATTTTTTTTCTTGAAAATAAAATTTTTTAAAAAATTATTTTTGATAGCAACAAATCAAAACAATAAAAAAAACATATTAAAAAATAAAAAAATAATTTTTTTTCAAAACTGTAGTACTAGCATTAAGACATGAAGTGAAGGAAGGATCAGCGTTGCAGAAGCAATGACAAGGAACCTGAAAACAAGACTTCACGCAATGTTAGAGTCTTAAAAAGGAGAAGTTCTAGCTAGAACCATGCATTTGATCCAGGCAATGCCGGTCATGCTTAGCACAAAGTGTAGCAAATAAGGGAAAACCTCATTAAATATCATCTCCAACATATATAGTAATAAACTCTCAATTGGATCGCTAATGTCTAAAGATAAAATCACATCAAATTTTAAAAAACTTCACTGAATAGAACGAAAAGACCCAATAAAAAAATATATGATACAATGCAGGTTCAATTGAAAATTATTATTATCATCAAATATCAATAAGGATGAAAAGACCCAATAAAAAAAAATGATACGTTATTGCGGATCAAATAAAAAATATTATTATTAAATATACATACAGATAAAAAGACCCAATAAATAAGATTTAGGGAGATTTGAGATAGGGGGCATATCATGCTAACTAACCTCCTTGATTAGGCTTGACTATCCAAAGAGTTTCCTTTCGTATAGCAATTAATTCATGCATGGAACTTTGGTCTACTTTACAAGAGACTATTGTGAGAGAAAGATTCTGAATAGCAACGCCCATTTCGAGATCACTTCTCCTTCACAAGTGTAGCTGTGAAGTTCATTATTGAGGTCAAATAACTTTCTATTTTTAGAAGAAAATTCATGGGAGGAATATGTATCGAGTTGGGGTATAAAGTTGGAAAAGATGCAAGAGAATTTCAACCCATAATGCCTTGAAAAGAAAGAATAATGAAGTGCATGTACGCTCCCTGTTTTTAGCAATGAGTTGCAAGGAATGTACACTTTATGATTGGAGAAACGAAAAAAACCCACTTCACAAACCAAAAAAAAAACAAGATAAAATCCTTAAATTTCCGCATTAGGAAAGAATAATTTTGTGAAAAAAAAAAAAACCCTTCTTTGTGATAGGGTACACATGCACATGCAGGAAGGAACAATCTCCATTCAGCTCAGCGATAAAAAAAATATATTAAAATAATATTTTTTTATTTAAAAGATATGATCCGAAACTAAGTTATATGTTTTGGTAAGAAAAGTCTTGACAATGGAAACACTCTTCATTTCATGAGTTCAATGAATTCGATTGGTGATGGAGGTGCTAAAGGTTAGGAATCAAAATTGTGCAAGAGCTAGACAGAAGTGAAAAGCATGGAGCCTTTAAAAAAAAAAAAAAAACAGCTGGAGGGGATTGTCACCCATGGTGACCTAGTCTTTGTAGACAAAATAGTAATGGGAAAATGCTTTGGTACAATACCAGGGGGGCCAGATCTAGACGGTCCAATTAATATTCTTAAATTTTGATTTTGTGGTATCACGCAATTTAAGATCAGTATGTTTCCAAAGAATATTGATATAAATGTAATAAATTTAAAGATCATTAGAAGCTTGTATAGTTATTAACTTCAAAAATTTTAAAAAACTTAATTGAAATGCTGAGTTAATCCAAATATCTTGAGGGATATAGCTCAATTAATTATGTCCTAAAATTACTTTTTAAATATCATCAATTCGAGTGCTACAAATCTTAGAATCACTAAAGGTTTATATAATTATTAACTTCAAGACTCCAAAAAATTAGTTGAGGTATACATAAACTGATCTGAAATCAATAATTATAAAAAACAAACAGTCTCATTTGATTTTACTCTTAAGGTGATAGATAAGTTTGTTTTTTAAAAGACATATAAATAAAAGATTAAAAGAAGATAAATAAAAACTTAGATGACATAATTGCATTTACTTAAATTCAAAAGAATACTATCAAAGATTAAGATAAAATAATAACAGCTTGATGTAATTAGTTTACAATTGTCAAATTCATGATTCGATATTTAAAAATTTTATTTTTTAAAATTATTTTTTATTTAATTATATAATAATAAAAATAAACGCTTATAAAATCAAGTGTAAATTAAATATTAAAATTTTTATTTAAGATTATAATAATTTTATAGAAAATAAACTAAAATAATTTATAATGAGAAATCTAAAATAAAGCTAATATTAAAAAAAATAAACATAAAAGAAAAAAGGAAAAGAAAGAAGGCACCTCCTTCACTATGTGCAGTGAAGCAGGTGCGCTGCACCCAAGTTTTCAAGATGTCGGTAAAAAAAAAAAAAAAAAAGAGAGACTTTGTTAATTTTAGTGCTAGAAGACAAAGTTCTATCAATATCTCTGCATTGACAAAATAGGAAACAAACCAAACATATTACAATCACCGAACACAAAAATGTTGCGTCCATGCGTGATGGGTCCAAAATTTAACCATGGTGCTCCACTAACCCACCCATCATTTCTCTGGGACATGAAAACGATGACCAGCAAATTCATGAGATTTTCAGGAGCTGGGCATGGAGAGCTAATGGATGTGGACACAGTAAATCGATTGAAATATACCCTTCTCTGTGCATCGACCTTCTCCTTCAAGTGTCTGTCATTACATGCTGTGATCATGGTTTCTGTCTCGACAGGAACTCCTTTCATGGCTGCGACCATTCGTTCGTTGAGATCACATGATGTAATGAAATTCAAAGATCAATCCAAGGTAATCTGAATTGACCCATAAAACCTAGGATTCAGTCCTTTAATTGGATCAATTCTCAAACTAGGTTTGATAACACTATTAATCAAGCACCCACCGAATGTTTGGATAAAATCGAGGAAATTAATATTAAAAAAATAGAAAGAGGTGCCCTGCACCCAAGTTTTGATCAAGATGTCGGTAATGGGGATACCTGTTGCCCTCCCCTCTGTATGGCCCAATTCTTCCGGGCATTTTTTGGATTCTTTTTGATGTGAACATGAAGTGATGGGTGAGGGACTGAGAGGAAGTTCATTTTAAGAGCAGCTGGTTTCTTACTGGTTGACGTTGACAAAAGCAAGAAGTGACAAGCATTATAAACTTTGCTTTGTTTGTACTGTCCCTTTCTTTCACCAAGTTTGAGGCTTTGTAGTTTGTCATCTTTCACAAAAATTCAAGTCCCCTTGCCTTTTGGCGTAGAAATTATAATAGTTAATACATATATAGACCTCAAGTTTGATTTCTAAAATTCTTCAGGTGACAAAGGAGTCCATTTCTTAAAATATCTTGAGATCAACTTAGACTTTAATAAATTCACTAACGCAGCCCACTAAACATCCTGCAAGCCCAGTAAACAGGTAAGGCACCGCGAGGATGATAAGCGTGCATAGTGAGATTCGAACCCAGATGCGGAGGAAGGGGACAAGCCCCTCCCACTGCTAGGCTAGAACCACACTTGCAAAGGAGTCCATTTCTTAAAATGTCTTGAGATCAACTTAGACTTTAATAAATTCACTACTACTTAGTTTGCAATTGTGTTTGCATATGTTTTAAAAGTGTTTTTGGCTTCAAAAAAACATAAAATTAATGGGTTTTTTTTAGTTTTTTCAATGATTTTAATATGTTAATGTTAAAAAATAAAAAATTACTCTAGAACCACACTTGCAAAGGAGTCCATTTCTTAAAATGTCTTGAGATCAACTTAGACTTTAATAAATTCACTACTACTTAGTTTGCAATTGTGTTTGCATATGTTTTAAAAGTGTTTTTGGCTTCAAAAAAACATAAAATTAATGGGTTTTTTTTAGTTTTTTCAATGATTTTAATATGTTAATGTTAAAAAATAAAAAATTACTTTAATATATTTTTAAAATATAGATTCAAAATTTGAACTTTATAAAGTTAAATGAGAGAATAAGTGTCTTTATTTGTTATATCCATCTCTTGGGATGATTAATTGCCAAAAAAATCACAAGAGAATTTGTAATTTTAGCATGAAACTTTTAGTTTGCTATAGCGGGTTTTGATGTAAAAAAATAAAAGATTTTGATGGTTGGTTTTTATATGCAAATCATAATCAATATATCCATGAGGTTCATTCTTGATATAGAAATTCCTTTGCAAAAAAGTTTATGGTTTTGACACATACAATTATACTCACAAATATTTCTTGTTTAAATTTTGTATTGTATTTGGAAGTATGGTTGTGATTATTTTTTAAATTATTTTTCACTCAAAAAAATATATCAATATTTTTTAAAAAAATTATTTTTAAAATCAACACATCAAAATAATTATAAAACATCAAAAACATATTAATTTAAAATAAAAAAATTTAATTCGCAAATATTTCTTGTTTAAATTTTATATTATATTTGAAAGTATGGTTATGATTATTTTTTAAAGTATTTTTCATTCAAAAAAATATATCAATATTTTTTTAAAAAAATATTTTTAAAATCAACACATCAAAATAATTATAAAACATCAAAAACATATTAATTTAAAATAAAAAAATTTAATTTTTTAAAAAAGCTTTTTCATGTATGAGTTTCAACTCATACCCTTTATGTTAATTAAAATGTGTATTTTAGTCTTTTATTTTTTAATTCAATCCTTCTTTCCAAAAAAAATATATAGTTAGGGAAAAATAAAATATTAAGAATTAAAATAAAAATTTTAAAAATAATACACTGTTTCAGTACACAGTATACTGTAAGAGAGTACACAATAATTAAAAAACTGATAACTTTTAGTACAGAAAATAATAATAATAATACAATTGTACTTGCAAACATTTAGTACTACACAGAGCTGTACTTGCAAACATTCAATGTTTAAATTTCATGGCTTCATGTGATCTCAACAAACGAATGGTGGCAGCCATGGAAGGAGTTCCTGTCGAGACAGAAACCATCACAGCACAGCATACAATGACACTTGAAGAAGAAGGTCGATGTATAAAGAAGAGTATATTTCAATCGGTTTACTGTGTCCACATTCATTGGCTCTCCATGCCTAACACCTGAAAATCTCATGAAAATGCTGGTCATCGTTTTCATGTCCAGAGAAATGATGGGTGCCTCAGTGGAGCACCAAAGTTATAGATTGGACCCATCACGTATGGACAAAACATTTTTGTGTTTTGTGATCATAATATGTTTCGTTTCTTTCCTATTTTTTGTCAGCACTGAGATATTGATTAAACTTTGTCTTCTAGCACTAAATGTTTTTTTTTTTAAATGCAAAACACACTCCCACACACCCCAAGGGCTAACTAAAAATTTAGGAGTATTAAAATTGGACCAAAGATCTTAAGAAAATTTTGAATTTGGATTGTTGTGCTACCTATAACCCATAACCCATGTTGTAGGTTTATCCTTGTATGCATGGATACCAACAATGACTTAATTTTTTAAAATAATTTTTTTTTTTAATTTCTGGGTATATAAATACAATATATTTTTTTTAATTTCTGGGTATATAAATACATCTAAAATCAAGTAAGAAAGCTAACGTTACTCCAAATAATACAAAGCTAGAGCTACTCTTAGCCATTGAAGGTCATACAAGTTCTAAGCTATGCAAACTCCATGCTTTATGCATTCTTTACAAATTCATTTTTATCTTTCTCTTATTTTGCATTATTTTTCAAGAACAAACTAGACTTCTACCAACCCAGAATATAATCATAGAAAATCTATACTCAATAATTAAATTGTCAAGAAAAACCAATGAAAGAAATTAAGTTACAATTAAATATGAAAATATAAGAAATCAATAAATTATTTTGCTAAAAGTACAAGCTCATTTTGAAACTGGACGGGATCGACATATGTTGTATAATTGTATTGTTGTTCAAGTATACAAATTATAACGGGTAGCCGAGTTGGTCACTATAGTTTGCTTTCTTTATTAAGTTCAAATTTTAGAATTAAACATATAAAAAGACTTATTGTCTTAATATAATGTGGTCAGAAAAATATCTTCATGATTCTTATCATGAATAAAGAAATTTATTCTTTAATATCATAGCCGTCTTCTTCTTCTTTTGGCTTTTACGGCTAGGTAACATGGCTTAGGGTTAACCATTTCCAAGCATAGTCATGCGTCCATCAAATCACACCTAATTTAACTTTACATGATTAGCCACAGAATAAATCTATTTTGTATAGGTGTACATGCATTCTTGCTAAATATTAGTTTTAAAACTATTTTTTATTTAAAAATATATTAAAATATTTTTTTTTAACATCATCATATTAAAACAATTTTAAAATACTAAAATAATAAATTTAAAAACATAATTAAATCACAATACCAGACCTAAACCGAACTACAATTTATTTTTCGTTGGCTTGCAATCCAATTATGCTAGAATATGTGGATACGTGCCCCTCGTTTTCAGCTCTCTTACTAATAGGTTAAAATTCAGGTTTTGAAGGTTGCATTTACACGAAGAAATTATTTAGTCACCAGTGTAGTTGGATGCACTTATAAATCTTGTTTATTTTTGTATTTTAAAAAATTTAAATTTATTTTATTTTTAAAAATTATTTTGATGTGTTGATTTTAATAATAAATTTTTTTAAAAATATATAATTTTAATATATTTTTAAATAAAAAACACTTTAAAAAACAATCACAACTACCCTTTCATACACATTATTATTTAAGAAAGTAGAAATTAATTTCATTGAGGGAGCAAGTTGCTTGCCGTTTCACATTGGAATTGTCTAATAATTGGTGCGTGATGAACTGCGACATGGCTTCTCTACTTGCTATAAGCAACAAGATATGGCATATCATATCCAATCACTCCATGTTTGTCAAGATAAATAACGAGTTTCTACTTGGATTATATTACATTAATAAAAAATAAAAAATAATATTATTTTGTAAATAAAACTCGCTATGGCTCTGTTTTGGTGATAAATACCTTTTTTTAATACCATCATCGAGCGATAAAGCCGTTCGAGTTTCTATTCCAGGTGACACCAATTATCCTTTTGTTGCCACTTGTTAAATTCTATATTATATCAAAAGTTGAGTTAAATTCTATATTATATCAAAAGTTGATTGTACCACAGTTTTGCTTTGCATAAATAAATAAATAAATAAAAGATCATTTCGCCTTTCATGGAAACCCTACTAAGGAGTAACTCGTAGCTTTGCTAATTACATTGAAAGCACCCGCATGATTTCTTTATTGATTGTGTATGCACTCGACTATCACCAGTTTTTGCTTTTTAAAATATTTTTTAATAAAAAAATATTAAATGGATTTTTTAAGTGTTTTTTTTATAATTTTAATATATAAATATAAAATATATTATTTTAATATATTTTTAATTAAAAATTATTTTTAAAAATTATCAAACCAGTGATAAGTTGATCTTGTTTATCGCTATATACTTAAACAAAAACATGTACGAATTCAAAGTATAGAATTATCATATCCCAAATAGAATCACAACATTGTTCGTGACATGTAGCTTTATTCCAAGAGATTAGATATATAGATAAGAAAAAAAATATTAGTCCATTTGTAAGGATATCTGATAACTTCAAGACTATATATTAAAGTACTTTCCATAGTTCTAAATACATTAAATACTCTACAAGATGATGAAATCTTTTTTTATTTATTTTAAGAAGAGCCCTTTTTTAGGATGACAAAAAAAAAAAAGGCGCATTCCTATTCTTATTAATTTATGGAAAAATCGAAAAAGATGTTATGCTAGCTCAAAAAAACAGATGATTTAAGCTAAAAAAAGGAGAAAGAATTGTGGTTTCTTGGGTTAATTAACCATTTAATGTGGTGTTTGCAATGGTAAGATCACATTAACACGCATTATAGTCATATATGAATTAAGAAAGTAGTATATATCGTTGCAACAAATTTATAGAAATATTTTACTTGTAAAATCACAAGGCATATGGCAAATTATATTCCTTATCTTTTACCATTATTAAGTCTTAATTATTATACATCAACTTGCTTGTTTAAAGGGAAGTGCATGCCATCAGCCATGTGTCACCCATGAAACTGACTTACAAAAATATCTTACTGAAAAAAAATGGTTGGAGATAATTACCTAAACTTACTCGGTAGTGGTGTCAATACTTGACTGGAATAAAGTATTCTTATCCTTTCTTTTATTTTCTTTTCGATTTATTTTTCTTTTAGTTTTTTTCAATGATTGCTCAGGATAGGTTTAGATTGACCAAATTATTTGGATACTATCGAGTCTGTTCTGTGTGGTTTAAAATTAAACTCAGATTAATTAAATAATAAGTTGGGCTAAAAGACTTTTTATCATATTAATTTTATATTCAAATTTTTTTTACCAATCAACCTAGTTATTTTATATTAGCTAAATAAATTAAATTATATTAAAAAAACTCTTACAGGTATAATTTTAAATCTGATTTAAATAAAGAGTTGGGTTGAAAGTTTTATTTTTTTTAATTTTATTTTTTTAATTTTATCCTAAGATGTTTTATATAAGTTGGTTGAGTTGTGTTTGGATTAATTAAGTAAACCAAGTCCTAAGATTTTTTATATAAGTTGGTTGATTTGTGTTTGGATTAATTAAGTAAACCAAGTTATATTGAAATAATATCCACATAATTTAATTTTAAAATTAGATTACTTAAGGAATAAGGTTTAGAGATTTGAAGATTGATCTTTTAAGTTAATTTTAATAATAATATCAAATAATTTTTTATTCTCTAAATATATTTTTTTATTATGTTCATTTTTCTTTTAATTAGACGCGCAGCAAATTGCGTAGATTACAATAGCTAAGCCATAGACTGGTCAAACTTGATATGATTTATAAATGCTAATCCAAGTTTAATAAGAGAAAAAGCTTATCACACCCAAAACATCACCAATTATTAATTATAGTGGCTCAAAATATTGTAAAACTTCTGTTTTTGCTATAGATCACAGCTCACAACAGACTCTAAGAGCAACAAAAAAATAAAATTGTTCGACAATGATGTTTTTTATGGACTGCTTTGAAAAAAAAAATAATCTAAAAGCTTTGATAGGTGCCTGTAGTTTTCACAAGGGAAATTACGCTACTCACTAGAGGAAGGAATATGATAGCGTTATTAAACTTGATCATATTATTCAAATCTGATCTATTCAAGATTTGATATGGATGGGGTTTAAATTTTGAATAAGAATTGATTTGATCTTGTGATTTTTTTTTAAATGAACATCATATTAAAATTTTAAAATAATATTATTTTAGATTAACTTGAATTAATCTAAATTATTAAACTGTGATTTATATCTCCTACAAGACTGAATTCAAGAACAGAGTCCATCCTTGTCTTCAGAATCCCAGTAACTAAATCTAATAATCTAACTTTAATTTCAATCTGGGTACTAATCTCTTGTTAGCGTGAGATCTCTTTTTTGCTAGATTTTGATCAGGGTATCCAGTAGATAACTTGTGATATAAAATTAAATGTTATATTTTTGTTAATTTCTTCTACATAAGATGTCTTCATTTTATTTTCATTTTTTGAATCCGGATTAACTCCATATTAAACTAATCGTGGCACTTGCTATACATAGCCGATTCTATGTTTTCAAGGAGCCACCATTGTTTGCATGTGCTCATTTTTTATTTCTCGTTAGTTCCCAGGGTCATGCATGCTTCGAGTAGCTGGATCGATTATAAAAGATGATCCAGTTTAAGCATTGAACCAGGAGAAATCAGGAGTATTGGATTAACTCTTAAGTCATTGGATCAATGCATGCCAATCCTTTCATTGAAACAAAAACGTTTTATCTTTTGATGCTCATTAGGTCGAGTTTAGATTGAGTTTGAACAACTCAACTAGGTTCGACACCATCAAAACTTCCAGACCCTTTACTATGGGTTTTGGCATATAATATAATATAAACCACCCTTGAGCATGCTAGAAAGGATCCCAATTACCTTTTTATTTTTGTGATCTCTAAAAATAGAGATTTTTCTGGCTTTGTTTGTTTATTATTTTGATATATTTTAAAATAAAAAATAATTAAAAAAAAAATTATAAATACACTTCTAAATAGACCCACTTCAAAGATGACAAAAACGTTTAGATCAGCCTAAATTGCCGCTCTAAATTCATGGCACCATCAATGCTTGTTACAATATTTCAAACACATTATTAAAATCCACCATGACAAGTGGATCGTAAAAGTCTAGAAGTGAATGAAGGAAAAACTTAATAATTATTAATATTTATATAATGAGTCTATTTTGAAGAGTCTGATTGATAAAAATAAAATAAAAAAGAAAACCACATCAAATATTATTAAAAGTATAGGATTTATCGTGGAAGGGTATCGAATGTGGTACAGTTCTAATCCGTCATTTCCACAGATGTTGAGGAAACATGTCTCTAACATCAAGATGTTATGAGCTCATTTAGGAGAAGTCAGGAGATACAGTTCATTTGTTTTTGTATTTGAAAAATATTTATTTTTACTTTAATAATTTTTTTATTTATTTTTACTTTAAATGATTTTTTTGTGTTTTTCACGTTTTAATATATTAACGTTAAAAATAAAAATAAATTTTAATAATATTTGTGGAAATAATAAATTGATGTTAAAAAATAATAATAATGTTTTTTTAATCTATACGCAATAGAGCGAGTCTACAAGGATAGGATTGTTGTTGGTTATATATGCATTGTAACATAATTTGTATGTCATGGAAATATTATGAAATGATGCGTTAGTGATGAGCCTGAAGTTCAGGGAACCGTAATCTCTCTCTCTCTCCCCTCACTAACTTTTCTACCACTGTTGCGCATCTTGAGACTTCAGCTTATACTCCCTTTGCACTCCTGGAGAGCCTTCATATTGGTGCGCACCACAATCCCATAAAGTTTGTGTAGATCGATTTCGGAGTATGGTTACACAGCTAAAATAGACGTAGGGTTTCATTATCAAGGAATACATAATCTTATGCAGAGAGATTGATCACAGATGAACACTATGTCATACTGTTGCACAAAACTACAAAAATCTCTCTCAAGAAAGTGCCTCCTTCTGATATGAACAAGGCCTTACCTACCAACCCTAGGCTAAGAAAACCTAGATGCATGGGACAACATTATATATATATATATATATATGGTCCATAACCTTTGTATGGAAAAGGGCATGTTGCGAAGTGTAATAGTTTTGAAAGCGAAGTGTTTGCTTCGTTTAAACTTTCAAATTTGTCGTTCTATTCCTTTCATTGTTACACCGGTGGGCTTCCCACCAAGGAGACAGCGCCCTCTCCCTCCACAGTCAACCAAAAGAGTTCTTCATTGCCTTGCAAGACAACTACTTTTGCCTTAATGACATCAGCTTCTACATCATCTGTCTTCATGTATACATGCTCCATCGCTTAGTTTTAAAACCCAGTAAACAGGTTTCATCTTAAAACTATTTTTATTTCATCAAAACAACTCATATCTAGCTATTTAAAAATAAATAAATGATATTGTTGCAGGTTGCTTTAAAAAGATTAAAAATTTAAATTAATCTATCACCTTATAAGGTGACCTCACAAACCAAATCTTAGATTGGATCAAAATTAAATTAAATTAGATATTATAATTATGTTATTATATACTCCAGTACTTGTATCTAAATTCCATATTTCCTTCTGAAATAAATTTAGTGAACAATATTTTTCTTAAAAAGAAATTATTGCAGTGAAAGCCTTTATGTTCTAAAATTGAGGAAATAAAAATGACTCTGACATTTGTAAATTGAATGATAACTATAGAAAACAGTGTCAAATTTACCATGCTTGCCACTATTTACTTTTTAAAGAATAGCATGAATAGTGCCCAGTCCTTTACCAAATTGTTCGATATAAAAGAAGGAACATCTGTAAAATGTAATCTAAAATTGTGACACTATGCACACTGGAGTTCCTCTCTCTCTCTCTCTCTCTCTCTCTCTATATATATATATATATATATATATAAACAGCCAGAATTATTCTTTCGCATTAATTAGAAAGTTGTTTTTTTGTGGCTAGATGACCAAATACTGGCCTTATCGTCAATCAGGAAGAAAGAAAAGAGGAGAGGAGGACGTAAGGGTGAATAAAAAGATGGGATGAAAACGAAAGATCCCATAGTAAATTTCTGAGAAATGGTGGAAACACATTATGACTTATGACAAGAACACATGGCAAAGGTGTGGTGAGCTGTGATTTCTGACTGGTTAAATCTAGCTATATGCACTAGCACTCTAGCATATATGTATAAAATGCTATAGAACCTGGTAAAATTTAAATCAATAAGAAGCTAACGCAATTATTTTCTGTCCACTCAACCAAATGAAAGAAGTATCTCATGCCCCCTTCATCGATCCACCCCGTAGAAAAAAAATATACCAATTAAAATTTGTGATGTATTATTTTTATTTTATTTTTATATATATATAAAAAAATAAAGTAAATTTAAAATAAATAATATAAAATAATAAATAAGTTTTTGTATATTTATTAACTAATAAAAAATTGATGCACGAATCAGATATTTATAAAAAATTTATTATAAAATATAAGATTCCATGAATAAATATCAACTAATAAAATAATATTATATAATATTGAAAGAGACCTGAGTGTTGAAATTTTTTTAAAAAAAAATTCTTGGAAGATGAGGCAGGTTTAAAGTAATGGTTGAAATTTACTTGAATAAAGACGCATAGGTAAATTATCTAATCATGACTATAACAATGATCTTGCTGAGTTATTTGCCAAGATAAAATATGTAACAATTTACAAATCTTGCTGTCATTGCAGTGCTCTGTATAACCACCGCCAAAGCTGCTAAAGTTTATCAATAAATAGTTGCAATCGAGAAAACTAAGAAGGCAAGTAAGAGCATTGATAATAGACTGGCTTCAGTGATGAAGAGTGAAAGTTACACCCTTGGTTACAAAACTATGCTTAAATCTCTAAGGAACTTTTAAGAAAAACTGACTCTATTGCCTTACCTTCGAGGAAATACAAAATCCCGTCTGCTGTGAATTTAGGTGGTGAATTTTGACTCAGTTATTGATACAGTAAAGCTTTCTATCAGGGAAAAAATAAAAAACTATGCTCAAGTTGAATGATAAATTGAGTACCTGCTAGGACCGTCTGCAGACGACGCAAGGGAAATACGGGGAGCTGCTGGCTGGATCGCTTTACTGGACGAGGGACTGCCTGGGGTAGATGACGGCGTTGTTAGTAAAACAAAAGGCAGAGAAAACAAAAGATAGTAACATGGTTTTCTTTTATAGCCACCCATTCAAAGGAAAAAAATGACAATTCCTATTTTTTGAAAGCAAGGGTCAGCCACCTGCACAAATTTCTTCTCTTCCTCTGAAACGGGTACACGGTGAGGTTATTTTTTATTTTTTTTCTGTTCTGAAATATGCAGCCATGGTCTTGATGATGTTCTCTGTGGAGCTACTCTGGTGCTTAAATTGATCATGATAGTTGGTATCACCGCATTATTAATGAAAAAAAAAAACAAAAAAGAGGAAGCGTACCTGCCATGACAGGATGGCGACATTCGCTGTTAGTAAAGAAAGAAGAGGCTACACTGTTTCATCTTCTCACTCTGTTGATGTTTGGTTACAAAAATTGTCGGGAAATCCGACCAGTGATATACTAATATTTGTTTATAAGAGGCTTAACATACTGATCATAATATTTAATGTAGTTTGGCAAATCATTTACATCTATGGGAGAGTCAATATTATTAGAGATAGAGAAAAAATACAAAACAAATACATGAAGGAGGAGGTTGCACCTACTCTAACTCAACTCCCAGCTCACACACATTAATGCACATTGCAGCAAGGCTGCTGCCCTTGACAGCCCCTCTTTCTCTCTTCTTCTCACATGTTGCACTCTCACACTCTTTCTTGACTCTCTTGGTGCTTATTTATAGGCAAAATAGTGCCACCAGCTCTAGCTCGTCTTCATTAATGATGGCTGCCAAACTTTGATTTTTGAAAAGGTTGCATATGGTTGGTGCAGCTTCTTTTGACATTTGTAGTTGCCACCAACAACTCATCATTGCAACCTTTGACAATGAACAACCTTACTTCTTAGGGTTGGGCTATAGATGCTGCCACATAAGTGGCAGTATCCTAACAATCACTTTCTTTGTCATTTATGTAGGCAATTGTCCTTTTATTTTTTCAGCACAAGTTTACATCCTGCAGCTCTTCAAATTCTACCATTCCGAGAGCGTCTATGGCCAAGTTTACAGGTACTCGCCAAACCTTTCAATCACCAGAGTAACTTGAGCACACCCTTGTTTAGACCAAAGGATCACTTCAACCAGATGGTCTCCCACATCATATCTGAAGAGTGTTAACGCTTGTCTTTGGGACACAACATTCCTCTTCGAGCGTATCAACCATGCTCGGTCCGAAATTATTTTTCAAGCCTCACACCAAGGCTTACAACACCCGCTCAAATAAAAATTTCTATTTTCAAGTGTGACAGTCATTATCTGAGTATTTCAATATAATCATAAGTTCACCACTCTTCCAAGAGTCTACTTATCTCAGAGTTGCGTCTGCCCTCTGTTCCATTCTAGGAACCACGCTTTACTTCTCCTTGAGTCTCCTGCTATTAGTCTCAAGAGTCTAGGTAGCTTTCCACCTTTAACCATGAGGGCAAACCATTAAAGGTTGATCCATATCTGTCTTAATACTCTGAGTATTATAATGCCATTATTGAACCACCTTAACAGGAGTCAACTTGTTCCAGGAACCTGCGCACCTCTGCTCCTACATAACAGTTGAGTCTTAATGCTCCATAAGTCATCCACTTATTGTTCAAGGCAAATGTCTTCTAGCTCATTAATCTTTAGCATGGGGGCAATATCCATGAAAGTTAATCTTGCAATTGTCTTCATACTCATCATAGCCACTTCATTGGCTATGCATCTGTCCACTCATATCTAGCCTTCACATCGACTCTGGGGCGTTCTGAACTGGGGCTCCTATTATAGCCCTCACACCTTCTCCTGAGGAGTCTCCGCTCGTCGTCATACGGCGGTCTGATCTTGGGCTCATCGCATGGCCCTCACACCTTCTCTTTAAGGTGTCTTCACCTTTTATAGGCGATCACATCTTTCTTCAGCTGGGACACTTCAAAGTGGCTTTAAAAATTCTCTACCATCATATGGATTATGGGAGAGATCATTGCCACTGATCATATAGAAAGAGAGAGTTGTGGTACACTTCTCGCAAACGTCCATCTCGATTTCTATGTTTGGAGCTTCTACACCTTTCTGCTTGACAACTCCACCCACACTAACTTCCTTTGGTATCTTCGCCTTTCATCATAGGCGGTCACACCCCCTCAATTAGATGCATCTGCAACAGCTCATCTTTTCATCATTGCATGCATTGGAAAGGTCATTGCCTATTGCCTTCATCAAGAGCACAAGAGACTTCTTGTTGTACAACCTTCACACATTCTGCTCTAAGCTTCATCTGAGAACTCTTCTTCTCTTTACACTTGTTGTCTCATTACAGTACCTCGTTGGATCCTCTGGGTACTCCTGCATAATCTCTGTGTGCCCTCGTGCAATTGTTATTCTCCATATTTCTCCCTATTCCTTGCATATATTTGACAGCAACTCATCAGATCACAACATCTATCCAAGTTAAAATAAGGTGTCAATATTTATCCTCTTGTTGTATTTCTCTTTCATTATCAGGGTCTTCATTAATTCTCCCCTCGAGAAATTACAGTCACCAAATCTAACTTAAGTTCATAATGATAACAATATTTTGCAAGAATATAAAGTTAGCACTCAAGACATAACAATCTCTCTCTTTTAAATAAGAATTTAGGATATTTCTTATTGGTGGTTTGTGTGGATTATCATTAGAGACCAAAAAATTAAACGATTTATAATTTGCAATAATCTAGTCTTTAAAAAATTATTTAAAGTCGAAGAAAATTATATCTTCAAATAGAAAATCTCTAAATATCTCTAGAAAACAAGATGTTGAAAATTTTCAAATAATTTTATTTTATCATTCCCACTTCATTTATTAATATTTGAACCCCAACAATACCATGATCTAAAGAAGTTTTGACCCCTCCCATGCTTGAATATGATTCCATGAAATATTCCAAAGTGGGAATTGTTTGTGAACCTCACGCACGTTAACAAGATCAGAGTGCCCTTGCGTTCAAAATAAAGTCTAGCAATCATATCAATATAGTTAGGAACACCCCATCCCAAGATGTCTTTCTTATCCTTCTCAGTCGGCGTGGGAAGATCCACACCAACTCCAAGATGGCTAACATTTTTTGTCCTCTCGCCAAGCAGTGCAGTGTTCTGACAATGGCGTCTGTCAGTTCGATCCTATGGATCACAAGATAGGATAGTGAAGGCGACGATGCCATCTGCAAACAATATGGTGTTTCCAGGCTTGACGTACACAAGCAGTTTTTTTCTAGCTCACGGAGATCATGCATGTTTGTGTCACCTTCGAAGCTGTAATCAGTACTGATGGTGATTTCCTGACCTTCCTTCAGTTGAATAGGTTCTCCACCCTCTAGGAAACCTGCTCAAATCTCAGGTCCCAATGACAAAAGGTTTGAGAAGTTAATGCACAAGCATGGGACTGTCAGTACAGGGAACAAGAAAGACAGGGAAACAAAAATTGAGTGGGGAAGTAATTTTTATATATAAAAAAAAATGGATGCCGATCAATCTCGTCATTTCAATAAATGAAGAATAAAAAAAAGCAGTTTTTTTTTTTTGGTCTCTTTTCTCATGTCTAATAAAATAAAGAATAAAAAAATAAAATAACATAAAGTTTATATGAATAAATACTTTGTGTGCATCATGGCCAATTCTTTCCCAAAAAAAATCAATTTTTGCATATTCCATAGTTGTAAAAAAAAATTTAGTGTTCAGTCAAAAATACTTTTTGGATTTAATTAGAACTTTACATTTTAGCATTTTCATCAAAAATGAAAAATATATGTATATTCCATTTGGATTTAATTAGAACTTTACTAAAGTTCATTAAGGATTGGCCCAAATAAATTGGCTATTGGGCTACATACCAGATAATTAAAAAAAAAATCATGTTGTTTTTTTAAAAAATAAATGAATGACAAAAATCCAACTTACAAAATTCTTTTTTTAATAAAAGAGCCAGAGCCCATTTTCACCTCTTATAGAGTCCAAAACCCAATTTCAGTCATAGATACAGGTCAAAGCTCAATTATCATCATTAATACGAATTTTTTTAACAACTTCAATGTAATTTTTTCTTTCAAGGAGAAGTGTCATTTTTTAAATGTCTTCTGTTAAAATGAATCAATGTCCAGATTTTAAAATTAAATACAATTATGGTCATTTTTAGCAATTTTAATGAAGAATCCTTTCTAGGTTTTAATGCCAACATCTATGACAAGTCTTCCATTTTGAGGGATTAATATCATTTTCTAAAGTGTCTACAATTAGAAAACACAAATAATTTTGCATGCTTGTCAAATGTTTTGAGAAATATAAAAGCCAATTCATTGTCAAATGTATTGGCTGACCATGCAGCTACCATGAAGGTGGTGGGTTAACGGGAAATAGAGCAACACCCCAGATTCCAAACCCATGTCATACAAGACGGGAGGAACACGAGTCAAGAACGACGTCCTGTCGAAAGGGGATGCGTTCACACATGCAGAGGTGCACCCGCAATAACCAGGAAGTTTTGTGATGAAAAAAACGAAAGACCTACAAAAGGAGTAAATTTTACTATGGCGCCGTTCCAAACGATTTTTTATAAAAATTGAAATATTTTTATAAAAAAAAATTGTGTTATACTCATAACAAAAATAACTGATAAAAAATATTATTTTAATATATTTTTAAAAAATAAATACTTTAAAAAACACCCGGTTATGCAAAGCTTCTCCATGAAGATTTTTAAGCTTCAACGAAAACTTCAAAACCATCTATAAATATATTCCAATCAACCATTCAAATCCCACGAAAAGGGAAATGTTAAACTATTTAACATGGTCCAACCATTCACGCTCTCACCAAGAAGAAAATCTAGATCAAAATAGACACCTTGGCCTGTTTTCTAAACATCAGCCACGAAATCAAACATTCCCATTTTATTTTATGCTATCTTTGCCCTTGAGAAATCCATCTCCGGATGCTGCAACAAATCGAAAACAAATGACAGATTAGCTAATGAAGTGACGCGATAGGCGAAGTGAAAAACTAGGGATGCAAATGTTTTGATGAGATGGAAGACTGTTCAAGAGGGTTGTGGTTTCACCTCAGACATGAACTTCTTCAGAATCTCCTGTTTCTGCATCTCATCACTGGTTGGAAGCCCCATAGACTTCTGTCTCTGATCAAACTGAACAGAAGAGAAAGGAAATCAAACATCAGACATCACAACAACCAAGTAAAACGTAGAATTATGGACAAACACAACCAGATGCCATGCCAAATTAAGCAGCTATAAGGACCTGACTCAGTTAATCAAAGGTGGACAAACTCGGCATGATCAAGAAGGGGAAATGGCACAAAAATTTACCATCATCTTTTCAACAGTCTGCCTTGTTTCAGAATCGAGGTCAGATAGTTTGCTGTTTTCAGGCTCCACTTTCTGAGTATCAATTTCAGGATCTCCTTTCACCAAAGACTTCCACCAATCCATTTGATCATGCTTTGTCAAAAGGATTGAGATGGTATTCTGGTCCTCTGAAGAAATATATGAAGAATAACTAACATTTAACAGATGGCCCTTGACGAGGAAACAAAGAGCAAGTAATGCAATGAAAGAAAATACTCAATTATTTACACATTCCAGTACTTGCTAAGAATTTCCAAACATTGTATGTAGCCATGAATATAATTCCATTTGAAATTCAATGACTGGTTGTAGTTAGCATACCTATGCTCCAATAACAATCATCAACCTTGATGGGCTTAAAGAGCTCTCCCTGCAAGTATTTCAAAGCAAGACTTCAGAAGAGAGAACCACCTGAGCAAACTGAAGATAGCTCACTAGGGTACATTTCATAAAAGAACAAAAATTCACGAGCAAACTTACCTCAACTATTGGAGGCTGGCCCTTGAGTCCAACTTTTAGATGGTTTTTCTTGATGTCACATACGACAAATCTTGATTTAGTTCCAGAAGGAACTGGAATTTGCACATTAACCTCTTGCAAGGTCTGTGTCCAGGAATATTTCTCCAGATCAAGCCCGTTGCCTTTATTGGGAACTGCCCATTAGAAACAACAAGCAGCAATGGAAAAGTAAGTAAAGCATGCAATGAACTCCTTTCCTTCAAACTTCAAAGATATCAGTAATGAACATGACATCTGCATTTAGCATGGAAGTCATACATATTCTAAGCAACTAATTTAATGCCTCATCCATACTAACTTATGAATCTGATTGCAGCATTGCATCCTGTCATTCATGCAAAAGCTACATAGAACTACAGAATAAACTCAAAGCTACAGACTGCACATATGTGTAGATTTTCATTATGTGTTGCATGAAACACAGTTGGATTGCAAGAAAATCTGCAGCCATGTTGATTTATCAACAAACTCATTACAATATCTATCAAACATTTTCACCAACTGCAACCCGTCCATTATAAATGGTCACTTTCATCATCCTATACGGCTCTCAATGCATATTATCCAAAATCTAGAGCAAAAACAAAATTTGGCACCTTAACCCTTGCATGTCCAACAAAATATCATCTAATCATAAATAAAACATCACAAGCCAAACAACCAAGTATCCACAAAAACAATTTCACAACCAACACCACCAAAATGATTCACAGACAACAGAATTGAACAATCCACTAGTTCAAATAAATTAGATTGCAGTAAATGTCCACTCCTCTTTTCCAACAACCAAAGACACTTGAATCTTTTCCAACAACCAGAGACACTTGAAGATACAAATGGTTCAAAAACTAGTCTTTTGCACTTCCATTCTCAACTTCCTAAACAATCAAGAGCACCAAAAGACATTACAGTCATAACACAAACAACCCCTCTAAGAGAAGCGAATAAAAAACCTCCAAAATGTTAAACCCCATTTGAAAAATCACAAAAACATTTCAGACTTTACCCTCCAAGCCAAAATGTTCTCGTCAATCTCAATCACCTTCAATCTTCTACTAATTCACACAAACCAAAACATCAAAAATCTCCAGACTCCTAACACATAAAACCAACCAGAAAAGCAAAACAGCTCAAAACAAAAACAGGAAACACAAAATTAAACAAAACACTTTTCTCATTTACCTCTCTTTGCACTCTCCTCTTTGTTCTCGTTTTCGTCCATTTTCTCCTTCTTCTCCTTCTCCACCTTCAACCTCTTACTCCCCGCCTTCTCCTCCGCCGCCTTCACCTTCGCCTCCTCCGCCGCCTTCTTCCTCTTCGCCTCCTCCACTGCCTTCTTCACCACCGCAAGGATCTCCTTCTCCGCCGTCTCCTTCTCGAGAAAATCACTCTCTTTCCCCAGGAAATCAAGAACTCCCTCCACAATCCTTATGGGGTTTTGTGGATCAAATGTTGCAGTAAACGTCGACGTTTTCGGAGGGGCATCGGATGATGATGATGATGGTTTTGTGTCTGTTTTGTCTTCTTCGTAATCAGAGATTATCGCCATTTTTTGTTTGTTTTCGTCTCTTTCTTGAACTGAGCTGACTCGGTCGGCGTGAGTTGAGGTATACTTGGGGTCTTGCTCGAGGATGTTTTATAGGAGTGAAGACGGGGAAACCAGCGAGGAGTTTTATAGAGAGTTCTAGAAATTTTTATTATTTCGACGCCGTGCTAAACTTCCAATCAGGTCCCTAAACTTTGTACATTTGATAACATCAATATCTTTATTTAAATTAGGTCAAATCAGCATCTATATTAGACTGTTTCAAGTTTTCGACCATTTGATTTTCCATGGAATTAGATGAAGGGGGTGAGAGAATCCTTGTGTGGGAGAGAACTAGTAATTCAATTCAAAGTAGAGTGTCTTATTTGATAAAATGTAAGAAATCAAGGGACCATGTGGTGATATTATAAATTTAGTATAGTTATTGACACTGTATTATTATTATTATTATTATTGTTATTAACTTTAATACTAAAACTTGACTGTTTAATATTCCCCTCCGTCTTTATCCTCTTCTTTTTTTATCTTTATCAAAGAATTCTAAAGTTACATTATCACAATTTAAAAGTTTGAAATTTTAAAAACTCTATTCAATTTCTTTTTTAAAAAAAAAACAGAGAGAGATAATACAACAATCCCTTTTATATACATGAAATGCCTTTAATAATCCCCTTCAACAGCACAAGAACTTTCAAGATATTAAGGACATTTTGAGCAAATTATTATTATTATTTTTTTCAATTTTATGACAACACGATAAAATTATTATAATTTATCATTTTATTTCTTTTTTATACTATGCAACTTCATGTTTTGCAGCGAGACACGACAATAAAGTGGACCGGTAAATGAGGAGTCTTCTCCCTCAAGATCCATGACTGTAATTATATTTGCTTTTATGAAGATGCTTTTCAAGTGGAGGACTGCAATGTCGTCTTTCTAACTTTTATCCTTTTTCTTTTCTTCTCCTTCAGAAGAGAGACTCCACACCCTTAACAGAGAAGTTGTTACATTTATATACATGTACATGTACATGTATATGTATATGCGTGTTGTGCCCGAGAAATTAGTTTTATATATATATATATATAATCATACTTTATCAAACCTAATAAACAATAATCACAAAAATTAAAATAAAATAAAATAAAATTTCAAAAAAAAAAACATCAACTTGAAAAAAAAAAGAGTAATATTAAAAACAAGTAACTTGTTGAATCATGGACTTGAATTCAATTAAAAAATCGTTAAAAAAATATTAATGAAAAAACTTATAAAAAGCAAAAAAAAAACACAACAAAAATAATAAGAATTTAAGAGAAGACAACTAAATAGAATTAAATTTGAAAAAAATAATCCAGACAAAATAAATAGTAATTAAAAAATAATTATTAAATTTCAACCTAATTATGATCTAATAAACAATAATCACAAAAACAAATTCAAAAAAAAAACATCAGCTTGAAAAAAAAAATAATATTAAAAACAAGTAACTTGTTGAATCATGGACTTAAATTCAATTAAAAAACTTAATTAGCAATTAATTTAATTTTTAATAATAAAATCATTAAGAAAATATTAATGAAAAAACTTGTAGAAAGCAAAAAACAAACGCAACAAAAATAATAAGAATAAAATTTAAGAGAAGACAACTAAATAGAATTAAATTTGAAAAAAATAATTCAAGACAAAATAAATAGCAATTAAAAAAATAAATATTAAATTTAAAAAATTAAAAAATCATGAGAAATGAAATTAGAAAAATTATAAAAGGTTAACCAATAAATAAGAAAACATAACCCAAACAAAAATAAGCAAAAAAAAAAAACAAGCAAATTAAACTTTAAAGGCATACAAGTACTTTCAATTTCATCAAGTTACATATTGATATTTTTAATTTTGAAAAAATTGTTCCACTAAAATTTCATTGCTTGATGTATTTTTTATTATTCAAGTATTTGTTTTGTATTTTTTTAAGGCTTGGTATATAACATCTTACTTTAGATTCTCAAAGTTATCATTATTTTCATAATTTAATTATTACTTTTCTCATTTAATATAATGTTTTTTTATTATTATTTTTATGAATCTATTCAAGGATTTATAGTTTTGACGAGGTATTCACACTTAATAAATTGCCTTGTTTTTTTAAGAATAAAATCTCAATTACACTGAAATTCAATTAAAAAACTTAATTAGCAATTAATTTAATTTTTAATAATAAAATCATTAAGAAAATATTAATGAAAAAACTTGTAGAAAGCAAAAAACAAACGCAACAAAAATAATAAGAATAAAATTTAAGAGAAGACAACTAAATAGAATTAAATTTGAAAAAAATAATTCAAGACAAAATAAATAGCAATTAAAAAAATAAATATTAAATTTAAAAAATTAAAAAATCATGAGAAATGAAATTAGAAAAATTATAAAAGGTTAACCAATAAATAAGAAAACATAACCCAAACAAAAATAAGCAAAAAAAAAAAACAAGCAAATTAAACTTTAAAGGCATACAAGTACTTTCAATTTCATCAAGTTACATATTGATATTTTTAATTTTGAAAAAATTGTTCCATTAAAATTTCATTGCTTGATGTGTTTTTCATTTTTTAAGTATTTGTTTTGTATTTTTTTAACGTATATAACATTTTACTTTAAATTATTAAAGCTATCATTATTTTTATAATTTAATTATCACTTTCCCGTTTAACATAATGTTTTTTCTTTTTTATGAATTTATTTAGGGATTTACAGTTTTGATGAGGTGTTCACACTTAATAAATTGCCTTGCTTTTTTAAGAATAAAATCTCAATTACACTGTTATAATAAATAATAATTTATATCTTGATGCAAATTAATTTTCTTAAATGATTTAGTTTATATATATATATATATATATATATATAACTGGAATTCTAAATTGACCTCTAAGTAATAAATAGCCGTGATCTAAATCATTACATGAATTTCAAGCAACACAAACCTAATTTTAACCTAACACTCCAATGTCATGAACCCTTCGGCTCAACCTTATGCCTGCCACACAAGCCAATGGTACACCAATGCCTAACCCAACCTTTAATCGCTCCATGTATTTATAAAATTCAATTTGATCTATCAATATTATTGTAAGATTTCTGATAAGAAAAAACACTGAAACAATCATGTTTTGAAAAGAAATTCATTTGGATTTTACTTAATTTTTTACTAGACGGATATTTTCACAAAAATAACAAATAATTTTACAAAAAAATAACTTATTTATATATACACACGCATACATACATGCTCATTATAAAATTCAATTTGATTTATAATTCGAGTTGTGTTTTAAAGGGATAAACATAAATCAATGTTATTGTAATATTTCTTGTAAGAAAAAATACTGAAACAATCATGTTTTGAAAAAAAATCAAATTGGATTTTTTGATATTTTCACAAGAATAGCAAATAATTTTGCAAAACAATATCTCACATATATATATGCACACATGTGCACATGCATGTACATTAAATTATATTTCTTCTTGTAAATATTTATTTTAATTATAAAAAAACTTTTATTCAACAAAAAGAATGAATCGAAAAAAATATTTATTAATTCAACCTTTTTTTTTGTTAAGAGAATTACTTTTTTTTACTGAAAAATAACAAGAATAATTTGAAAGATTAAAAAAATAGAATGGATATATATATATATATATTGTATTTTTCATGTAAATATTTATTTTTATTGTAAAAATAAATTAAATGAAAATAAATTTCTAAAATCATGCCATCTTTAAATAACTAGTATCTTTCCGAAACAATAACATGATTTTTATGATAAGTTAAAAGTATAAGAGCATTTTCTTGTAAATTTAGAGGGGACGTTTGGAAAAAAACAATTAGACTAAGGCTTTAACTAAGAAATCGCCAAATGTGCGGGGGTGTAGCTCATATGGTAGAGCGCTCGCTTCGCATGCGAGAGGCACGGGGTTCGATTCCCCGCACCTCCACCTGTTAGTTTTTTCGCCCAGCCTCTTTCTTGGTGCTTACTAATTCCTTCTACGTGATTGGCCTGGAAGTAAAACGCATCGTTTCAGCAAAACCCCGCCTTACCGACTTGAAAAGGTTTCCTAGTTAGTGGTTCAACGTGGGCACTCGTTTTCATCAACCAATAAAAAAAAAAGCGTTGCCTTTTTTTTTTCTTTTGTTTTTTTTTAATCTTACTTAGATATAGATTTTGCTAGGTTAATATCTATATAATCTAACTAAAATCACAGCTTGCGTTAAATTTTAAGTTTTTTAAATCAAACTTGTTTATTTTAACTAATAACTATCACCTTATTTGATAAATGTTTTTTATTTATTTTAGTTTTAAAATATACACAAAGATATGTACTATTTTTAGCGACTTGATATATATTTATAATATAGAATTACATAAAATAATGAAATTAAATAGAAATAATATAACTGATTTTATAATAATTATAATTTGTTTTTTATTATATATCTTTGTATTTATTCACTAATGCATGAGCTCAACAAATGCTTGTATTCGTCAACTCTTTTTTTAATCAATAATGAAATAATGGAAGAAATATAATTTTGCTTTAAATATTTTTTAACAAATAAAAATTATTTATTGTGAAATATAATTTTTAATTTATTTGTTGAAATTTATGGTGTATAATAAATAATATGTGAAACTTATGAAAATATAGTAACATGTAAAAGAAAACATAATAATATTTAAAAGTGATGTATTATTTGTAAAGGCAAAATACACCATATAAATTAAAATACTACAAATAATCATAATCTTGCATTTGGATGGAGCATGTTAGCTAATAAAAAAAATATAATTATGAAGATATAATTGTTTTTAATATTTTTTTTTATATAAAGTCTTACCAAACACTTTAATTTTTTTTCTTAGATCCTGTATGATAAGATTTATTATACAAGAACAAATTCACTGTATTTTTATTAATAAAATTACTTGTTGTTTGTCTGAATTATACATGAAAAAAAATAAATTTATTTACACGTTTACAATGTAAATTTATATCATAGTTTCCATGTCATGTCAACTTTTTTATAACAAATTTGCTTTTAGCACAAATTTGCTTTTAGCCATTAGGCAAGACCAATCAAATTGGTGAGATAACTTAAATTTGGATGAATTGACCCCGAAAGAAGTGTCTTTCTATGAATATATATGATGCAAACATAGATTATTAATTTAAAATTTAATGTAGATAAACGAAATATCAATATAATAAATTTTTAAGAATATTTTTATGACATATGGTTTGAAAACACTCACACCATATAACTAAAATATTTATAAGCGAAAAAGCAGAAAGAAAAAGTGACAAGCAATACAAAAATAATTTATTACCGTGAAAAATACCAAAAAAATATAAACATTAAATACGATTTTCTCAACTCCAAAAAAAAATTAAATACCATTTATAATAAATAATTAATTCAATAAGTCTCCTTTGAACTCTCATTAACATTTCTATATATATACAAAAATAAAAAATCTCATTACCATCCCCAAGAACACATTACTAATTACATAAAAAGAAAAGAAAAGAAAATCTAACCTGAAAATAAAAAAGTGTGTTTAGATTAAATCTATACACACACCCACACACACACACGTGTGTGTGTGTGTGTGTATACATATATATCTATATATATTGGGACGTATATGTAAAACCCATTTCCCTCAATTTTTCTCACCTCAGATTTCTCTCTTCCCATGAGAAGCAAGCGAAGATCAATGGATAAAAAAACCACTTTACCCCAAGAAACCCTAACTGACATACTATCGAGGCTCCCCATCAAATCTTTAACCCGTTTCGAATCCGTTTCTAAACCCTTTTCTGCTCTGATCAACTCCCCTGATTTCATCTCCGCCCATCTCCGCCGTTCTTCTCGACATTTCACCTTTTTTATTCGCCACTTTCACAACCCATCCGGGTCTAACTTCTCTTTTTCATTGACCAGTAACCAACCCATTGATGTTGAGATTCCTCTTTTGGGCTCCTTAATTAGGTTCCCAAAAATTGTTGGTTCTAGCAATGGTCTTGTTTGTCTTGATATCTCTTCTTGTTATGCGAGGGGGTTTGTTTTGTGGAATATTGCTAGGAAGCAGTATTCCTGTCTCCCTAGTCCAAGAATCAGTGATTCTCGTAGACCCTTTTGGATGGTCTCAACTGGGTTTGGATTTGATCGGGAAAAGAATGATTACAAAGTTGTGAGGATAGTGGGTTTCGCCTGCGAAAGGGGTGAATCACCTGTTGTAATGGTTGAGGTTTTTTCGTGGCGGACTGGTTGCTGGAAAGTGATTGATGGGAGAGCGATTGGGGCTTGTGTTATTCATGAAGGACAAAACGGCGTGGTTATTAATGGAGGATTGCATTGGTTGGGTAACAGTGCTGGAAAATCAGGTGGTATTCAGAAGTTTATTCTGTCATTCGATTTGAATACTGAAGAGTTTAGGAAGATACCGACACCTGAGTTTTCCGCCGGAGTTTGTGTTAAAATTATGGGGTTTAAAGGGTTACTTGCGCTGGCATATTATCCTTCAAAGGGTCTGGTTGGAAGACCTGCTGCGACCGATCGAGTTGAGATATGTGTATGGGATGATTATGGTGGTGCTGATGGTAAGTATTGGACTAAACTGAATTCTCTTCAATTAAATGCTCTTGGATACCCTGTAGGTGTTACAAATGAGACTGGATTGATAATGAGGAAATTAGATGGACAGTTTACTCAATTTTTCTTGTGTGATCCAAGTAATCAAAATTACAGAAGGCTGCATATTTGTGAAGCTACCTACTCATGTGACATTCACAGTTACGTGGAAAGTTTAGTTCCAGTGAGTGCAGGACATGATCATCGGGTTACAGAAGAGGAGGTGCTTAGTGAGGTCTAATTGGAGTCTGGAATCTGGAGTCTGACTCCAAGGGTATATAAATATATGTTTGGGGTAGGATTTTATCATCTACTACTATGAAGTAATGTAGTTTGATAATAATAACTCAGCTTCTTTTTTTGTGTTTTTTAGGGACTAGTGCTTTAATTTTGACTTGCTTACAGTGATAACTGAAGTGAAGTGAACCAAAATGAGCTTACTAGCACATGCTTTTTACATCATGGAGTGTGTTTGCCCTTCTCATTTTGGCTGCCTTGATGCCTTATAAAATAGTCTTGTTGGTTTTGCTCTCTTGGCTCCTCTAATGTTGTTTGTGATAGTGCAATGTTGGATTGTGAATCTTCTTTGAAATTGAGCCACAAGGGAGCCATAGGAATCTTCCAACATGCTTGATTTCTTGTGGCTTCTCTTTTACTAAGAAACTTGCTTTGCCCATCATTTGTTTGCTCTGTGTTTCTAATTAGCATCCACTGAAAGACTTCAAATCTCCAGATTCTCCGATGTTCCTATCAGCATGGACTTGTGTCACTTTTTTGGACATAGAGACAATACAGAATTGAATCAAACCCAGCTTGGTCCACCCAGGCAGTGTTCGGTGGGCCTAAAGTTTAGTATTGTGACTCTAGGAAAGAATTCTCCAGCATGCCCTGGCTTAAGACAGTTGATATATGTTTGGGTTGAACCGCCGCAAGAAATTCTAAAAGGTTGCTGGATATGTTATGAAATCAAAAGCTTATACTTGTTTATTAATGGAGTACAAGTGTAACAAGACAAAGATGTCCACTGCCCACACCAGCTCACATTCCAATCTTATTTAATGTTTGGCTACCAATTTTCAAATATTTAATGTTCGCCTATCAATGTTTCAACTTTGTGTGGAGGCATGCAGGCCCTGGTCGACCATGACATCATGGAGAATTTCCGTGCCTTCTCGAATCTCTTATGCACCAAATGATTACAATTATGGCTCTGCAAGTCTTGTTAGGTTTCGAACTGTTTTGTTTTATTTATAAGCCAATTTCAGAATAGAGCAGCTAAGTGTACATGAAGCCAACTTGTTGGGAGAATACAAAATACAAGAGATTGCTGCAGAGAAATACGAACTGCAGCAGAAGACAACAGGACGAGAACTAAGGACTCCCCTGACAAAACTGGGAGTCCCAAACAAACGAACCAGCAGATGGCACTGCTGAGACAACAAATCACAACTCAGTGGATGTCAAGGGCAACTGCACAGGTCACGGTTTTGGGTTTGGCCCTGAAGGAAAAGATTATAAGACAGTACAGGTCCGAGCAAATTCATGTCTTGATTCTCATATTCCATCAAGGTGTTCTGAAGAAAATTCAAGGAGAGAATTTAAGAAAAGTTTTTTTTTTTATATTAAATGAAGAGTTCTAATATAAAGAAATTGCTATTACTAATAATAATCCTAATCTAAGAGAAATATAATATTGTTGATTTTAAATAGAACTCATAACTCCTTAAGTCCTATTCTGTTTACTTTCAATCGGACTGCCATAACTTTGCAAACTTGATTCTCATCATGTTTACAAGATGTAAGGGTTTTTGGAGGCAGATTAAGTGGATCCTCAATGGCAGCGGTGAAGATAGGTGTTGGTCAAAAGTGTTTACGATTCCTCCTTGTGCATTGCCTGCCTCATTGGGAAGGCCACTTGGTATATGCAGCGACAGCGAAGTTATATTTCAAGAAGCTAATGTTTATGATAAGGTGTTCTTTGATTTGAATCAATCAAGTCTTAGAATGCTTCAACTCCAGCGACAATTCTCTCTCCGTCAGGCCTCTATTCATACAGAGAGCTTGTTTCAGTCGTCTAGAGAGACAGGCAGTGTTGGCAGGAGTTATATGCATGAGATGTTAGTCTGATTGTCTACATTTCCGATCATGTTAGCTGGTTCTGCTTTTTTTAGGTGACATTTTAACTGTTCTTCATTCAACTTAGAGGCAATGATTGTTAGAGAGCAATCTGTTTTAAAGAATCCTCTCATTGCTTCTTTGGTCTGCTATCACTTTCCTCAATGCTTTGTATTCCCTCCATGCTCACATGATTTTGTGGACTTGTATCTTGTTTGTTTTATCTCTTCCCGTAGCTGAAATGGAGCAATCATCAAATTTGGTTCTCAGTGCTGCCTCTCTCTTTATTGTTATCAAACCTGTGATCTAGCTAGTGACAGCATCCTGGATATTTGAAGTCAGCCTATGGAGCTTTTAGCTATCTTTACGGATGGAGTAGGGTGTTCTTATACAATTCTTCTGATTGTAGCACAAGCAACAGCAACTCCTGCTTCTCTCTTTTTTTTTTTTTCTGTTTTCTTTTTTATACAGCAAACGCTCTTTGGGAAAACTATCTATTTGTTCTTTTACACATGTTAGACATCACTAAGTTCTAAAATTGAGCTATAAAAATCAGCACATAATTTTTTTCTGATAAGCTGAATATTAGACAAAGGGAGTATAAGAATGAAGCTACCACAGAAAATGCACAGCAACGAAGCCAAGAAAGTATTATAAGCCAAGAGATCGCACCATGGATTTTACTGGTGCTTGTCGTGGTTTGGTCTGTGCTGAAATATTATATGATAAATATGTCATATGGAACCCTGCAACAAGGCAATTGATCAGGATTCTTCCACCACCCCGTTAGTGTGAAGATCAAATGGACGTCTCAAGCTCAGCTTCGGCGTAGGATTTGGCTTTGATTCCAGATAAGAAGACTACAAGGTTGTCAGAGTTGCAGCTCGTGGTGATCATAAATCTTGTGTTCAAGTTGTTGTTTTTCCAAGGAATGTAAGAGTTGCTGGAGACGGATCAAGCAGGGTTTATAGACAATTTATTATATACACACGAAATTCAAAATATTTCTTAAGCAAATTCATTTGTTTTCACATCTGTCAACTGGTTTAATTAATTTATCAATCAAATCAAATTATATGTTTCTTCTGCAAATTAAATTTAAGAAATGAAATAAACATGCTTGGGTGCCAAGGAGATTGCCCATCAAAACAAGTGATGGAGAGTGGGGACCGCTACACAACGCCATTTTTGTCAGGATATATGCAGCCTCAATTCAGGCTTCAAATCGACATCTTCAATACAGTAAATTTAGGTTCATTTCAGCACGCTGAACAGTGTGCTTGATGGATAATTTAAAAGAGTACTTAATTTAATTGTTTTCTTCCTCTTTTTTCTTCCGTATTGCATTGAAAATTAATTATGATTTATCTCATTATAAAAATCATTTGCAGGCCACTAATTGTGTTATTATTATTGATTTGAGAGCATGCAGATCCTATCAATAATCAAGACAAATTAAGGCTCACAGTATAGGCAACAATAATTGGTGTGTGTTGTTACATTTTACCTTCCCATTATTGTTGAATCCAAAAGTCAACAAGGTGCATGACACGGTTATAGAATTAATATCCTGTTTTTTTTAAAAAAAAATTACTTATAAAAAATTTTATTTTTTATTTTTTTCTTGAAATTAGTTTTTTTTCTTGTTTTTAGATAATTTTAATATAAAATATTTTTAAAAAATAAAAAAATATTATTTTAATAAACTTTTAAACAAAAAACATTTTAAAAAATAGCTATTATTACACTCCCAAACATTTAAATAAGTACAAGTTAATTAATTTATTTTAAAAAAATTAAAAGGATATTTTTAAAATTCAACGAGCTTTTAACTATCACAACTAAGTTGCAAGTTAATTTGAGTTTTTAATAGAATAATATTAAATCAATTCCTTTTATTTCTTGTTAAACTTGTTCGAGTTGAATTTCGAGTAACCTAGGTTTTAGAGGGGCTAAATGCACAACTATTATAAATTTAAAAAAAAAAATATTTCAAAAAATAAAATATGAACTTTTTACAATTTTGGAGGTGCCGAGCTCCCTCAAAGCTTGCTGTAGCTCCCTCCCGGCTTAGGAAGAAATGAAGGATTGTTACATTCGATTAAACTACAGTTAATCCAAAACAATATCTAAATGCAAGGAGTGGTGAAAAGGACTCCCATCAAAGACAAATTAAGAAAAAAACAATGGACCTATTGCTTGAATCGTGATCCAAAAAAGAGAAAATAATTTGATGAAGGTTGTTTTCTAGCACTTTTCAACTGAGAATTGCAGGTCTCTCCAGCAAGAACATCTATATCCATCCTTGTTTAAAAAGAGGAAGCAAGGCCTGGTGACGATAAGAAGGAATTGTTAACGTCTGACCATCCTTTTCATCAGCTTGAAATAAAGCTTCATATGCCAGCTTGCATTATTAATTAAATTATGATTTTGATAATGACACTCTTCATTTTACACAAAGATAGTTTTTTTTTTTTTGGTGTGCAACTCACAGAAAAATGACATCAAATCAGCTGGATTTAGGTTTTAAATTACGGGTTTTTTCATATTAATACGCTGATATAACAACGTTGGAGTACGTATCTTTTCCTTACAGGAACTTTCCATCCATCTTCATTCCCTTCCAAACAAGATAAAATGTCGAGGTCCATATTCGAACTCTCTTGAAATACATTCCCATGCTGAAGTCAAGTAAGAACTGACAACTAATCCAGAAAACGATGATAAACAGCTGCAACTGGGGACCCTCATGGCAGTACCCCGAGGGCTAATATTGACCCCTGTCTTGGTCATCCAGCATCATTTCCCTGTAATTTCCAGGAATTGCATTTTAATTAATGTTCCTTCTTTTTCCTATGTTAGTACATAAACATGTTGTCTGTTGGCAATTTCCCTTCTTTTTTCTTCTCACTTTATAGATGATTGCTGCCCAAACCCAGATGGCTAAGAATCTTGAGCTGCCCTACTACGAAGACAAAGGGGACAAAGGCACAGATCACTTGGTTTGCTTCGTTAATAATTATGTCAAGGAATGGAACTCACGGCAGAAAGTAGCACCATCCCCTTCGTTAGATCATCAGGTCTGGAAATTCTGATCAGCTATGAGATTGGTCACCAGCTGACAGCTAGCCTGCCGCCATGATGGGCCAACGAAATGTAAATCTTCACTTCAATGATTTGGAAGGTCATACACGACAGGAAAAGAAGATGCCCTACCAAAATTCCTGAAGGATGCCCTACCAAAATCAGTTGACGATCTGCTTCAAACGAGTATTAAGTTATCAAGCTTTCCTCTCCCTTCACTACTTTTCAAGGCCCTTATGAATTATGTGGATCCAACGACCAACGCCTCGGTTAACACAAACAAGTTGTTTCAAGATTTCTGATCGGATCATGAACTAACATCTCGAGTCTATGCGTATCGTTAATCTTTACCTGATTTAATATAAAACTAGTTAGGTTCTAGTGCATGTTTGAAACAGTGATACAACTATTTCAAACACCTTAAATTAGTAGATCATCAGATTAATTGTCCAAACCGGAATTTCATCTGTAGATTAATTATAATAAAAATTACACCTGGAAATGTAATGAAATCATTTCCTTTCCTGGCATCACTACAAAAGAACCCTAGAAGAGAAAATTCTACCAGAGATAAAAAGTCGTAATCTTTGAGTCATAGAAAGCAGTCCAATCAATAATTTTCACATACATTCGTGTCTGTTAAACCAACAACACTTGAAGAAGTCTTAACCTCCATCCCCTCCATTGATTTAACCTCTTGCTTCTTAACTGTATGTGAGCCTTATACGTCTCCTGCTTAATCTCCAAGAGTCTCAGAGATTGCTATAATTATCTTCAAATTGGATAACACACTTGTGCTCACAAATTGAATTGTGTGACAGTCTAACCAATTCTCAAGGGCCCTCTAATCACTGCCTCTCTTTCCATAAACATTTTATGTTTAAAAGACTTGAATGATCACGTCCTGGAAATATTGACTTGTCCATAATGGAAAAGGGCATGTCTTTGTCGGTGTGGTTGGCAGTGCTGTGTTTTTCGCTTTTTGTGTTTTTGATATGTTGAAGTGTTAAAAATAAAAATAAAAATAATAAAATTTATTTTAATATATTTTAAAATAATTTTTTTAAAAAAAAAAACGCAAGTAAGTTAGACTGCTTTGGATGAGTAGGTTGGTACATATTTTATATGGGTGCACGAACCACCACTTGCTCATGACTATGACTCGTATCTCTTTCTTTCTTTCTCTATTTTTTTAATTAATAATTAATTAGGGATCCACTTTCATATACGATGTACTTTAACCATGGTTTTTAAACCACTCTCATGTATTATGTACTTTAAACCTAGTTTTTAAACTGATCTAGTATTGATTCAGGATAAGTCTTGAATAGTGGGTTTGATGGGTTTATGATGTCATTCTAATTATCTATATTTTATATATAAAAAGTAAGAATAATCTTATTTAAAAAAATTAATTAATTTTGATCAGTTTTTATCGAGTTAAACTAAATTAATTCGCATTTTATTTTTGCTGAAATCTAACTTTACCTGGGTTTCAAATCACTCAAAACATTTATTAGTCCGCCGAGGAAGGTTGAGTTTTGAAACATTGATGTGTGATGATTAAATGTAATTTGCCTTTATGGACGAATTCTCCAAGGATAATATGGAAATTAAATATGGTGTCGGCAAGTTCAATCAATGAACACTTTATATGATCTACAAAGCATATTTATTGTTTCCTTTGAAATTGTGTTTCTATATATTTTAAAATTGTATTTCACATGAAAAAAATATTAAATTAGTATTTTTTTTAGTATTTTTAGATGATTTTGATATAATTATATAAAAAATATTTTAATATATTTATAAAAAAACATTTTGTAATACAATACAAAAACCATCCTCATAATTTAGGGTAATTGATTCTTTATTTATTTAAAGGCTTGGAACAATCAATGTCTTGTTTAAGGCTTGTAATGAAAGAATTGGCCACTACTAAATTGATTTGACTAGTTATTAATTGAATTAATTAATTATCCTCAGAACAGTGCTGACGATGTTCGCTTTTGGACCTCCAGTATCTATCTATCAATGGTCAAACGACAGTCTGGGACTTGGAAAATTGCATTAAAAAAGATTGGCATCGCAATTGTCATATTCATGTAAACCCATAGGTTTTTTAACCCGATTTGGGTCGATTCAAGACAAGTAATGGATAAGGAGAGTTGATTTGAATTAATTTAATTTTTTTATTTTATAAAAAATTAAAAATAGTATTATTTTGGAAGAAATCTTTTTAAAAAATTAACAAGTTTTGATTAGATTTTACTAATTTTCCTATAAAGAACCTGAATTTATGATCTCACTTACATTAAGTTAAATTCTTCTATTATTTTGACTAAATCCCTAAACACAAGTCAACAAGATTTCAAGTTGTGTATAGGACCGACATCAAATGATACAACAACATTTATGAGATCATGTTATAAAATAAAATAAAACAAAACTGGAATTTTTGCCTTTCTCTTGATTCGATGAAAAACCTGAGCGTATTAAAAAAGAAATTAAAAACTTTACTACAAATCGAGCAAGAATTTTTATATTTAAAGAATTCCCGTCAAATATCAGCCTTATATTAAAGGATACCTACGTATTTTTCTCCAAATGTAAGTAAAATCTAATTTCTGAGTATCCATAACAAATAATTTTACCAAATTGTTAAACTAATAAATCGTTAATATATAATAAAAATCATCTTCGGGGGCCATCGTCAAGGAGGTCGTATCTATGTAGCTAGCCTGTTGCTGTATTATGGATCTGATTCAGCCCAATTATTGATGACTTTGACCTCATCATAAATGGTGAATATTATAAATTATTCATGAATATATATACACACACTAAGCCCTCAATTTTGGAAGACCACACACACACACACACACTAAGCCCTCAATTTTGGAAGACCGGATATGGGATACTGATATCGTCGTCAACTTCCATGGATATAACTTTCAATACTCTAAATACGATGTGTTTTACCTTAAAAATCATGATGTCTTGATCATTCGGAAGCAAGATAGTGATATTCATGGACGATCGAAGCAAATCAAGTAACAAATCATGTGATAAGTTCTGGTTATTTGCTTCGTGTTCCCCACCACCATGGTAGGAGGCACAATGGCACATGCTCATTAAATTATGAGTTGCTTCCGTTGCTGTCCATGTGCCCTGTCTCTTTTATTCCTTTTATCACCGGTCGACTTGTTTTCTTCATTCTTGTGTGCAGAAAAACCTCTACAAGCACAGCTTCGTAACATTTCCTGTATAAGAATAGAAATCGACGGCAGCCTCCTGCTGAATATTGCTGTTTTCCACACCATCATTTGTCTATTTTCTGCTCTATCATGGGAAATGCAACAGCCTTTCAAAATAATTGGTTCAAGTATCTCTTGAAGAAAATGTTAGCTTCAACATGAACATTGTAGAAATCCAACTAGATGATCTTGACAACCCATCATGAAATAATAATATTTTCTGTAAAATACTCTTTTTTTTTAAAAAAAAAATGATAATTAAAGACTCTTGCTTTTTAGTTTCATAGTATATTTTAAAAGGATGTCTAGGTTGAAAAGTATCAAATTAATATTTTTTTTAACATATTTTAATAGTATTTACTACAGTATCAAACACAGTAACGCGATAATTACAGACGCTTGCGTTTTAGTTTCAAAGTGCATTTTCAAAGTATATTTTAAAAGGATGTCTAGGTTGAAAAGTATTCAATTGATATTTTTTTTAATACAGTTTAATAGTGTTTACTACAGGATCAAACACAGTAACAAAGCCAAAAAGCTTTAAAAGATGAACTTTAGCACGACTATATACGTTGGGTACATAATTTAATTCATTGTTCGGTCTAGTATCCTGTAGTACGAGTAGAACACCCAAATTAATATTTTTTTTAACATATTTTAATAGTATTTACTACAGTATCAAACACAGTAACGCAGCAAAAAAGCTTTAAAAGATGAACTTCAGCACGATGATATACGCTGGGTACATAATTTAATTCATTGTTCGTTCTAGTATCCTGTAGTACGAGTAGAACACCAAAATTATATTTCTTTTTGCCCCCTTTAAAATGTCATGAGTGTGTAGTTATTAAACCTAACATGATTTAATAACTTTTTGCCTCCTGCATTTCTGACTTGCTTGATTGAAGCTAAAGTCGATAAATTATTGATCAATTGGCCCCAATTAACTAATGATGGCAAGTAGGCCATTTTAAAAGGACTAAATTGCATTTTTAAGAAAATGAATACTTAATAGAACATTTTTGTAAAATCTCGTCCTCCTTGTGTTGTTGCTGTTAACCACCTTCTCACCGTAATTTCTCGTCCCAATCACCTCAACGGTAGTTTGGACAGCGAGGCTTCTTCGTGTTGAGACTGCTGGGCAGTTTTTCATAAAAGTACAATTCAGTCTCGGTTCTTCTAAAAAGTTCAATTTGGACCTTTTCTAACAGCATAGTTATTTATTGGAGTAAATTAACGGAGATTTTATTATTTTTACTTTAATTTAGACGAATTTAAAGCACAGTAGCCAAGATGACGATTAGCTACAAATATAAAGAACAAAAAAAGTGGTTTTATATACCTTTATCTTTGTAATTGTATTTTGATATATATATATATATAAACCTTATCTTTATAATTATATTTTGATTTTGCGTAGATCTTGTTGTAAAAAAGTTATTTTTTCTATAATAACTATCTATAAAGATAATAAAATATCACTTTTATTTTTATATGAGATTAAACTCTCCTAGATATACTACTTTTTAACCTCCAAATACTCCTCAAGTTTGAATAAATAACATCTTTTTATTCTCATCTATCAAATATAGATGTTCCTGACAACATTTTAAAAAACAATATATATATAATATTCCCTTCAATCCCCCGATAAGGAAAATATATTAAAGTCAATAAATTATAATTTGATTCTCAATTAAAAAATAAAACATTGAATATTGCAGCAGCAAGGAACATTACACATTCAATGTCATTAAACTTACACCTCTCGTCAACTACATGCTGAAATAGTTTCTTGTCTTTAAGAATCGACACCGAATTTTGTCGGTGGATTTCAGGGGACCCATCTTAATTATCTGTTGAGAATTATTTAAGACAATTATATATGTCCAGCTCTAGCTCCTGAAAAGTTTGCTTCACTGCATGATATAATTAATGACAGGGAAGTGTAACATAACGAATTCTATGTTAATAGTGAAAACATTATCGGCTAGCAACAACAATGTAAGATAATTGCTGCTATCGTTACGGTTTTTATTGCTCATATTTTTCTATACACATTTTTAAAGATATTTCGTGAAATTAACCATTAATTATTCTTTTTGCCTGTGCAAATCTTATTTTCCAACTATGGTTTTGAAAGTATCATAATGATTATTTTTTATTTTAAAATATATTAAAATATTATGTGATTTTGAAAGTATGATAATGATTATCTTTTATTTTAAAATATATTAAAATAATATGTTTTATTTTTATTTTTTAAAAAATTATTTTTAATATAAGCACAATAAAATATTTGAAAATATATTAATTTAAAATAAAATAATAATAATTTTTTAAAAAATGCTTATCAAATATAATGTCAAACCTGAAAATATATTAATTTAAAATTAAATAATAATAATTTTTAAAAAAAATGCTTATCAAATATAATGTCAAACACTGCTTAAAAGCTTGTTTGAGATTATAATTAGTCATGTGTTTTTAAAAATTTTAAATATTTTTATTAATTTTTTATATTTTAAAATTATTTTAAATTTCTAATATTAAAATACATAACGAGAAAACCCAATACATGTGTGTGAGACTTGCGTTTGGTAAATTAATAAATTCTTGCACCCCGAGGTTTTTCTTTGTTTTTTGGGGCTACAAAGACATGCTTTATACCTTAAAAGAAGAGGTGTGGATGCCCTTCTCATTGAGGCAGTCCACTTCGATAGATTATGGTAATAAAATCAGTCTCTTCTGTGAGAATTAGTGCTGCCATCCATAAGGAGATCTCTTCTTTATAACATACCACTCTATAAGGCAAAAAAAAAAGATGAAAAAAACACTATATAAAAACTTTAAATTTTATATCAAAATAGGTATAAACTGATCTAAATATTTTTAATTATTAAAAAAAACTTGAGTTGAGAAACATGCATGGCTAGCAAGACTCACCCCACATTGTTCATAGGTTAAGGAAACACATGATTATTTATTGTCAGAAATCAACTTGATGATAATTTTGACTTAAAAATTCAGTAATAATGTAATGCACTAATCCAACTAAAAACTCTTTATGACTTTAATTAGCTATCAATTATATAAATTTTTTTTATGATTCTTTGCTAATTAGGGGGATCATTATAGTTTCTTTCTTACCAAGCGAAAAAGACTTACGTTTCTACAATTAATTAACATTAATTATGTTTCTCGCGCTTCATTGCTCTGAAGTACTAGCTACGTTCTTGTAAGCATTTTTTTAATTAAAAAAATATGATTATATATTGGTATAATTTTTTAATTCCAGAAACGAATCAATGATCTTTGAAATGTTTTTGGGCATGCAATAATTGTCCTTGGCTCGTTGCCCTTCGTGACAGGAGCTAGCTAAGGCACACAGAACGCAGCTCCTGGTCCCCCTGCATGAATAAATACCATATGATTAAATTCCTGAAGCCAGTTTTATTGCTGGTTTGGTGCTTCCATTGTTTAATTAATTAGCGCTCCCAGTATTGAATTATAAACCAAAATAGAAGGCATTAATTTAACATCATTGAGGCTAGATACTGTGAAAATGATTGTACCACGACTGCAATTAATCCACAGTCATTAAAATATCTTGCAAGTCAATTAGGTGGCACTGAAAATTGATTGATTGTTTTCACTAATTACATGTCCATGATTTGATTCTGCCTTCCTCATTCCTGGATGTGAGACATTTGTGTGGTGGTACATTTTATTTTAAAAAATATTAAATTTATTTATATGTTTTTATTTTTTTAATAAATTTTATATACCGACATCAAAAAATAAATGCAAGATAGATTATTTTAATATATTTTTAAATAAAAAATATTTTTTAAAAATACATTACATCTTAATACCAATATATATAATATGAGATGACCTACTCTTACTTAATAGCTATATCATCTGCATTTGCAAATTATAAATTGTAATGAGATTCCAGCAATTATTTTCATACATGTTTAGCAATATTTATTTAATTATAAAGATAATTATTTAAAATATCATTTTATCATAATTCTCACTAAAGAGATATTTGTAATTACGATATAGTGTATTTTTCAAAATAATTTTTTATTTAAAAATATATTAAAATAATTACTGAATGCAGAAGAAAAATAGGGCTTTCAATTTAGGACGAAGATATATAGGTCTTGCTAGGCAGCATGATTGCTGGTGCTCCCAGACAATTTTTTGTCACCATGTAGCTTTTTCTCAATTCTTCGCTACTGAAGAATTAATACACGAAATCAAATCACTAAATTAATACACGACAAAATAAAAGGGGAATCTGGAATTAAAATAAAAAAAATGAAAATATTATGAATTATGATAATTATAAATCACTGTATTTTTCAAAATTGGAAGCTGTCAGTCAACGTCAAAAATTCCAGTTGTTACGTTATGGTACAAACAGTACATTGGATTGTGGAAGAAAAGACCCCATAATTGAAAAAAGAAATATACTGGAAAATAATTTATATTTTTTAATTAAAAAAACCTTATGTTATGATGTAATATGACGTAATACCATATTAAATAAATTGTTCCCACCTTTATGTTAGTTGGAAATATGCCTTTTCAGCACAACTATAAAAATAAGCACCATCTATCTAAAAGATAACACAAATTCTTATCATAGCTTAATAAGGAAGATTAGTAGGCTGCTTTACCTTAATTTTATTACCATTAGATTAGATTGTTAATTAATTCTATGAAGTGATCATATATTTCGCACTATATGTAACACTTGCATGTTCGTCATAACACTTCTCTGTTTTTTATTAGTCTCGCATCCACTGAACTCAGATTGACAAAAGTTGAAGCTTCCATGAAAGCATGGAGAACATTTTATGGTCCCCCTAATTTACTTACTTTGTCATAAAACCTCTATATTTTTAAATAACATCAAACCAACCCCTTCGTTTCTAATTAAAGGTGTTAGAGAACTGAAATGATTTTTTAAAACAGTATTGAAGTGATGAAATCAAACATATGATAAGAAGTAATTTTATTGAGTTATGTATTAGATTCGTCACTACTAAATAAAATTTGTCTCATACAAATTATATTAATGATTTAATATGTACATTTATGTATCGATATCTAGATTAAAAAAAAAATTATTACCACTAAATCAAAATAATATCTCAAAATGATTATAATTTTTTAGCTGACTCTTCAATCACACTAAAATTTTTATAAGAATTTTCAGAATTTTTTTTTTTATAGTAGCTGTAACATCGCTATACAAACCATCGGATCTTTAGATATAAAAAATCTTTACAGGTCCCTGGTTTTTGTAGTTTTTCTTGTTATTTTTGAATTTTTTTCCCTAAGCTTTATGCTTTTTTTTTTTATAATTTTGAACTTTTACTTTTGTTATCCAAAATGAGGTAGAATTTCTATCCTGTTTAAGATTTTATTTTATTTAAGGCTTTGTATTATTTTTTTTTAAAAAAGAGGTTTGATCCAACCAAATCTAATAACTAGAGGGACTACAAATGATTTTTCTTTTTGACATTAAAGAAGGAGAGCGTCATGGGAATGGACTCAAGAGAAGCATAATTCAAACTTAACCGTTAAATACTGCAAAGTTCCCAAGAAGACACATAATCACTCAACTTGTCTTGTTCACTACATGGATTCCACGCATGTAACAAAGTTCCATGTACGCGTCTTTTGTTCCTTGCAGTACAGATTCTTAAAAAAACAGGAAAAATAGTATAAAATTGTAGAGAAGGGATCTCTCAATCTTAAAGGTTAAGGATCTAATCTCCTCTCTAATGGCATCAACGATCCAAACCCACCTTGGATCGCCCCTTCTCCCTAATCCTCATGAATAAACAAAATGAAAAGATAGCAAGCAAACAAAATTGCAAAAAATGGAAACAACAAGCAAAAAAAGTAGCCTTGCATGACATACAAAAAAGCACGAACACACTCTCTAGAACACAAACAATGGGCATGAAGTGAGAAGTGGGAAGTAGAAGCCAGCTAATTCCTTAGACATAGACTCCACACCAACCTCTCTCTCTCTCCCCCTCGCTCCCCCACCTTCTTACCACTATATTTATGGACGCACGAAACCCATCTTCCTATGCAAAAAACACACACATTCCTCCATATTGGACACCTCCATTTTTCCTTGCAAGCAAATCCCACTTCTCTTCTTCTTAGAAAAAACCCCTCGTTTCTCTGTATAATAGATACATGTAATCTTGTGTTTGTGCGTCGATTAGACCTCGAATTTTTAGTTCTTGCAAAAGGGTCCTTGGTATATCTTTGTTCATAAAAGGACTCTCACATTCTCTCTCGTGTTTCTTGCTAGGCGCTCTCGCTTTGTCTTGCTATATAGATTTTAAGGAGCTAAAATGGGTTATGGGAGGCTCGGGCCAGCAGAATCCGATCCGGGAGAAGGATCCAGTACTTCATTTAACATCAACGAGGCACAACTTGCCACGTCACGGGTTTCCCCAACGAGGAAAAAGAGAATCATCTTCCTTGCCATCTTCTCCATCGCATTGATCGCTGCTTCGGCCGTCTCGGCCGCGCTCCTCCTCGGGATTCGGACAAAGGCATCGGGTCAGCCCAACCCGAGCAGTCTTACTCACCGGAAACCGACCCAGGCCATCTCCAAGACCTGCAGCAAAACTCGCTTCCCTAATCTCTGTGTCCGCTCGCTCCTCGACTTCCCCGGCTCAGTCAGTGCGTCCGAGTCAGACTTGGTTCACATTTCCTTCAACATGACTTTGCAACACTTCAGCAAAGCTCTGTACCTATCCTCGGCAATCTCCTATGTCAATATGGAGACACGTGTACGGTCAGCATTTGATGATTGCCTCGAGCTACTGGATGACTCAGTAGACGCCCTCTCTCGCTCTCTTTCCACCGTCGCACCATCCCACGGCGGGGGAACTGGTGGCGGATCGCCGGCTGATGTAGTCACGTGGCTGAGCGCGGCGTTGACGAACCAGGACACATGCTCGGAGGGATTCGACGGACTTAACGGAGCTGTTAAGAATCAGATGACGGAGAGGTTGAAGGATTTGACGGAGCTGGTCAGTAATTGTTTGGCAATATTCTCATCGGCAAATGGAGACGAGTTCTCAGGAGTGCCGGTACAGAATAAGAGGAGACTACTGACGGAGAATGAAGACATATCGTATGAGGAGAATTTCCCGAGATGGTTAGGGAGGAGGGACAGGAAATTACTGGATGTGCCAGTACCGGCGATACATGCCGATATTATCGTGTCAGGAGATGGAAATGGAACGTGCAAGACAATAGCCGAGGCGATAAAAAAGGCGCCCGAGTATAGTAATCGGCGAACTGTAATTTACGTGAGGGCAGGAAGGTAAAGTTTGGTAAAAAATTAACCACTTTTCAAAAGTTCCTCGGCTTTTGGTTCGTATTATTATTTTTTACCGTTGCTTTTTTATGATTGAAGGACATAAATACCCCTACAATTTTGGGGGAACAGTTTTTTTTTTTTTAAAAAAAAGAAACCCGCAATCATGCATTAACCTATGATTATGTGAAAAAATATCATTGATGAGTGTTTGCCCTTTTCATGATTTTTCTTTTTCAGAGAAATGATTTCATGCATTGTTTCATAATCTTTGTGATCTGATAATTGAAACCTTAATCTATTGAGTAAGATGTGAAAAGTTTTTTTTTTTTTTTTTCTCAGGTACGAAGAGAATAACTTGAAAGTTGGGAGGAAGAAATGGAATTTAATGTTCATCGGAGATGGGAAGGGAAAGACTGTAATCTCAGGAGGCAAAAGTGTTTTTAACAACCTCACCACATTCCATACAGCATCCTTTGGTAAACCCTCTTTTTCATTACCTTCTCTTTTAATCTAGAATTGTTTTAAATTAGACCCTGCGGTGCAAACCGCGTCTCACGTGAAAAAGTTTGCACCAAGTATTATGTTGAAACGCGTTTTTTTCATGTGAAACACAGTTTGGACAGCGCAAGCTTTTGTGTTTACTTAGGGGGGCTTGCATTTACCTCTTGGCTTTTGGCTGAAAAGAATAGCTGTGGGTCATAAACTAGTTGTCCAAGTGGCACGTGAAAGCCCTTTTTTTTATATATGCTCTTGACAATGCTTGCAGATCAGAGTCCTTTTTATTCCATTTTTTAACAGATGATAAAGTGAAAGAAATTGGCCTTTTTTAAGCTTTTGTGACATCAACACCAGTAGTAAGTTCTTTTGCCGAGAAAACAAAGAGAGGATAAAAGTTCATCTATCTTTTTTTTATTTGTTAATTCTAGTTTCTTTGACTGCTAGAGCATCCGATGCGATCCCTTGTAGCCAGAATATTTACCTTGGAGAAATAAGTTTTAATCTCCTGCAATTAGGTTCACCTTTTGCAATTGCCTCGGCTATACACTTCCCTTGCAACTAGCGTTGTTAACCCTGGTCTGGTTTTTAACCTGGTTCAAGATTCAAGTCAAACCGAGTTGATCTAGGATAATCTAAGGTTTTTTTTTTAAAAATCAAACCGGGTCTTATTTGGTCTTGACCAGTGAACTCCCACTTGACTCGGCATGAAATCCAGTGTGGAATCGATCCTCAAACAACAGATTGATATGTTGGATCGGAATAATTCTGTCTAGCACTTGCCTTTCAGTGGGTCCATTTGCATGTGTAGACCATTATTTTTATACTATAGATTAAATTAGTGGAATTTACATGGATTAACAGAAGTACAGATGAATGGACAAAGGAGCTTTAATTTGATTGGAAGTTTTACCTGTGATATTGAGCTAGAGCTTTTCCACTTCGAAAGTTGATTTTTAGCAGACTAATAGTTCAATATTTTTTCAAAATAAAATAAAATATCAGAACTTGACGGTTCATTCCAGCTGCAAGATCATGGACACGACTCTCTGTTTATTTTAAATATTAATAGCTCCTCATGCATAATATTGACCAAATTCAACTAATGGATACAATTTAAAGGGAAGAGTAGTGTCATATTGTTGGTGGTGGGTCATGAGCATCACATGTTTAAGAGATAAGCTCGGCAGTGACATCGAATGTATCAATCTTTGATCATTAGATAATGAAGGCAAAGAGTAATCACACAGTGGTTTCGCCATTTTCTTCTCTATACATCCTTCTTAAGATATGCTGGTTTATCTTATTATTCCTTGTCTGTTTCACCTCTACAGCTGCAACAGGAGCTGGTTTTATTGCTCGAGACATGACATTTGAGAATTGGGCGGGTCCAGCCAAGCACCAAGCAGTGGCTCTTCGAGTCGGTGCAGACCATGCTGTGGTCTACAGGTGCAACATCATTGGCTACCAGGACACCCTTTATGTGCATTCAAATCGCCAATTCTTCAGGGAATGTGACATCTATGGAACTGTAGATTTCATATTCGGCAACGCTGCAGTTGTGTTTCAGAACTGTAGCATATACGCCAGGAAACCGATGGCCTTCCAAAAAAACACAATCACTGCCCAAAATCGGAAGGACCCTAATCAAAATACAGGCATATCAATCCATGCTTGTAGGATCCTTGCCACTTCGGACCTCACACCGTTGAAAGGCAGCTTCCCGACATTTCTTGGCCGTCCATGGAAACTGTACTCTAGAACTGTGTACATGTTATCATACATAGGCGATCATGTTCATCCAAGAGGGTGGCTAGAGTGGAACACAACATTTGCACTCGACACATTATACTATGGTGAATACATGAATTACGGACCTGGTGGGGCGGTCGGGCAAAGGGTTAAATGGCCTGGGTACCGGGTTGTTACATCGACCATCGAGGCTAGTAAATTCACAGTGGCACAGTTCATTTATGGATCATCTTGGTTGCCTTCTACCGGGGTGTCATTTTTAGCTGGTCTCTCACTTTAAATGACATTACTGTATCATATATGCAAGTGTTTTTGAATTGCCATAAAATGGGTATAGGCTTTTTCTACTCTAATTAATTGCGCAATTGTACGCCTGCAAGTGTTAGTTTCTCTGTTCTATTTTTTCTTCTTTTTTTTAGTGTAATAACCATTTCAACAGCCTATAATGTTCCTTTCTTTACAGTTGTAACTTGTTGTTCTAAGTGCTATATAGAAAGTCAATGATTAAATGCTCTCTCTCTTCTAGCTTTTCAAGATCACGGAGTTCTCTACAAGCCTTTATTTTCTCTCTTCTAGGTAAATCTTTTGCTTTTTTCTAAATCTGACAACATTTTCAGAATTGTAAACTCGTGTTTCCAAGTAAGAACCCCAAGTCTTAACCATGGCGGGGGCAAGGGCATAATTTCTGAAGGCATGAATGGAAATACGTGGGACAAGAACAAGATAATGAATGATTTATTATTTGACCCTTTGACAAGGGTTTCTTGTGCCTGGTGGGTTGGTGGCAGTGCCTTGACTCTTTTTACCACTTGGGAGGACGTGAGGCTGGGATCTATATACTGAATCTACTGGTGGCGCCGTGGCGGTCACAAATATGAATGCGCAAACCTACTCACATTATTATTGCCTTGTGGTCATCAAGAATAAGCCCAAGTACACATGCAAGACGAGGCACACAGGTTCCAACCCAAAACCTGCCCTACCACCGACACCACTGGGGTCTGGGTGGTGGACTGGTGCATGATCATCATCCTGGTGGGTTCAAAAATCAGGTGACTCATTAACAATGTCCTTGACAAGTTGAGCTTGCGAGATGGCCCATTTCCTTTGTTTTTTAATTCTTGTTTGCCTTTCCTGTCCTAAGTCTTAAGAGAGATGCCATCCTGTTGTTCTTGCCTTCCTTTACGACACTATTTGGATTTTGTGACCCGACTAACGCACTATGAAACTGTTCTGATATATTCACAGCTTGAGGAATTCTTGAACCCTCAGATTGTACAAACAACATGCAAATCAAAGAACCATCATACTTTTCCTTCAAACCGGTTTGATCCAATGGGTTATTCAAACCAGTCCAATAAGTTGACTCGATTATCTGTGATGTTCATGTACATCTAGCAAACTCCACCCAGACAACTTCAAGAAATAATAATTTAAAAAAATAAATACAGAAATGTTGTTTGTTTTTAAAATATTATCAATTCAAGTTGACCCCCTAATCAAACCAAATAAAATCTCAACCTAAATTTGACAGCTATAACCATGAACTAACTCAACTTCTCTTATATTGCTGTTTAGTGTGCACTAGTTAGAAAAATAAAACTATATTAAGTTCAATTCCATGATTAGATTTACGCATACATTTTATGGACTAGTTTAGTCCCATCTCATCTTTAAGTGTATTTGGTATTTCAGCAAAAACATTGTCTGTGCTGAAATTAAAAATAAAATTTTAAAAATAAAAAATATTAAACTTGACCAATGTATTTTTTTTTGTTTCACCCATTATTATAAAACTTGACTCTTTTAAAAAATGAGAGAGAGTTAATTCAATTAAACTCAGCCTATTAAACAAGTGAATCCGCCCATGACTTCAAGAAAAAATGAAACAAAAATCATTTCAACTCATTAAAAACCGAGACAACGATGAAAAATGTGGTTAAGACTGGACAGATAGCATTCACGTCAAGAGTGCGGAGTAGGGTTTTGGCTTTATGTTGTTAGTCAACAAACCTACACGCTGGACCATTTGGGTCTGCTCTCTTGTGCGTATATATGTTAGCATGGCAGGTGGGGACATTGCCAGGCCAGCTGTGATTGGATGGTCTTATCCTGTCAGGTTGCCCACTATCCTTGAACAATCTACCCAACGCCAAAAAACAAGAGCTGATCCCTTTTTACCTTATCCGTATCACTGCAACCATCTGTCTAGGAATTTACTGAAAGAGTCCGTGCCTGAAGTGATGATAACCCAACACGACAAATTCTAAAGGTGAAACGAAATCAACAAAGACATATTTTAAAGGTTAATTGTTGAGAGCAATTTTCAATCGATGGAGGGCGTAAAGGACAATAACAAGAGAAGAGATGGGGCCCACAAGTTCCGGCAACCAGTCGCGGATGGCCCAGGACCACAGACCAGTAAAATATGGTAAAGGTCCCATCATTCATACTCCATGCATGGGCATGATAGCTAATGCACATAAGTAACATATCTACAAGTTATATTCTGCACTCACGAGGACAGCTTATCAAGATGACGATCCATGATTAGTGATACAGCTTCAAGGAAGGTAGCCTCACCGCTTCCTGGGAGAACAGAATCCTGAGCTTCTTGCACAATCTGCTCAATCACAGATTCCTTCCTCACTGTTTCTCTGCACATGATGCTTCCAATGGCAAAGGGAGTAAGACCTCTCTCTGCACCTTTCTTCAGGAGCATTGTGGAGATACAGAGGGTGCGAGCACACTCAGGTGGCATATCCCACCCGTGAAACCTGAGAAGTGCAATATCCTGCTCAGCATCCAGAGCCTTGATGTACTCAACAGAGTCATGAGAGTACGGTTGTTGAGCTTGAGGCCAGTAAAGCCAGTCAAATGTGCAATCCTCAAACTGCAGTGAAATGAAGCAAATTTGAGAAGTAATAAAAATGAACTTGAAAGCACTAACAATTAAGTTGAGATATTAGAGTGCGGAAAGCATGCCAGGCAGTACATCTGACGAACTAAGCAGTTTATCTTTCTTAAAAAGAAAATCTGATCAATAACCTTTTGGCCAAGCGATGCCCAAATTTGAAAAGCAAGTCATAGAGGAACACTAGTGATAAATTAATGTAGTTTGCAACCAGTTCATTCCTCAACAGTCAGAAGCGCTAAAGACGACAGAGTTACAAGATAAAAAAACGGTAGATGTGCAAGTAAATTGTTAAATGGAAACTGCAGGAATTTACATAAGAAAACAATTTATGAGAGAAAAAAATGAAAAGTATCACAAGCATATTTTCCCTCAAAATCAACGAGAGCTGAAGGCTGTTAAACATGCACAGTGCACATAAGAAATCAAGAGAAGCAGAATTAACACCAACGCACATCAACAATAACATAAAGTGGCAAAACAGAATGGAACAGTTAAAAACAACAAGACAGGAAGAAAGGTAAAACTTACATTTGTAGGAAAGCAGTAGCCATGATCAATTGGAATAAGCACAATCTGGCCATGTTCACTATCTTTACTGACCAATATGTTCCCACCATGCCTATCTGCATTAGCCAATCTAATGTCCAACACAGAGATTTTGTGCACCTCAGCAACAGGGAAAGAACTAGGGCCCCTATCTTCACAACTTCCATCATTCTCCATGAACATCTGCAATGAACCAATTTTGATATTCTTGGAATCAAATTCATAACCATTGGGATGATTGAATCCTCTGTGGAGGCACTTGACCATTGCTGTGGGTGGAACCCCAGCAAAGCCTCTCTCCTCACCAGAAAATGAGCGGGGTCCGCTCTTTGGATGATCCAAGATGTAAGCTGCAACTTCCCTCAGTGCACCTTCTCCTACTCTTGTGCCTTTCTTCAATCCCTCACCATCAATTGACAAGGGTAGCCCATGAGGATTATTTACAGCCATTGGCTCCTCATCAATTGGTTTAAAGATAGAAACATATTTCTGACCAGATGAATCTTGCATGAAATAAGCTCCCCCAGATCCCTCAGAAGATCGAATCGGTTCATTGCCCCTATCCAACCCATTGAAAGTAGACTTGAATAGCTCTCTGATAACTAATGGCAGTTGGATTTTGGAATTGACAATTAGAGGTTCCAGAAGGAATTCTCGTAATAGTGGTTTCCTCTCTATAACCCTACATCCCATAGATAAAGCACCCTGTTGGTGCTCTCCTACAGAGTCAGCTTTCTTCTCATTCAAATCCAATGCCTCAATAGACAATTCAAAATCTTTCTCAACAGGTTTTCCCCTTACTTTGGCTGATTTGCAGATGAGCAGGTGAATCACAGCATCATTACTTTTGCAAATATCAGTAATGAGCCTCTGGTCTTCAAGCTCCTCACCATCACATACCAGTTCTTGATCAACAAGATCTAAACCTTTCCCTCTCTTAGCTATCTGCTTCTTAACATAGCCTACACTTCTACCCCTATCAACACGAAACTCGTACACTTTCCCACAAACAGTCCCTACTGTTATAGCTTGGAGATTTGAAAACCTGACCACCAAATGCAGTACTTTTCCATCTGCAACACCATAATCTCTCACTTGAGAATTGCCTCGTGCTAGTTCCCTCCCCTCAAAAACCAATTTTTGCTTCTTCACAGAAAAACCTTTGGAAGCTTGAATCCTCAGCTTCACCGAAGCAATCGAATCTGACTCCATAGCTTGCAATGGAATGATTGATCTCCCAACAACAAGAAAAATTACAATAGAGTCACTAGAGTGCAGACCACACAGCCAAGGGAAATTGCGATGAGAATCGAAAGACTCATCATGCACAGGACTAAGAGCTACACTAGCCATCGACATTGTTAATCTTATCAATCTAAATCCTGGCTTCTTACACTAATATAAAGCACCAAAATCCTAAATTCTATAAGAAACCCCAAATTCATTCAAAATGTCCAAACCAAGCGTAAATCCAAGAACCAAAACCCCCATGCTTCCACTAAAATCTGGGCAGACACGCATCAAAACCCAAAGAAACACTCCAAAAGTACTCACGCTAAAGGTTTTGATAGGGTGGACCTATCACAGGATTCTTTTCCTATGAAAGATCAAAACTTTCACCAATCGCTCCAATGTATCTCTGCAAGAAACAACAACATCTCCAATCAGAAACTAAAAATTCTTACATCCTCATCAAATCCTAAAAACCCTAACTAATTAGCTCCATTCAAATAGCAATATCAAATCCTATATATATAAAATGAATCTTTAGTTTCTCAATTTCCTAATTTTTGAATCATGAATCAAAGAATAACCTTAGCAATCAAAATAAAAAATTAAACAAAAGAACAAAAAAATAAAAAACTGAATCTTTATTTTCTCAATTTCCTAATAACCTAAACAGTCAAATGCGGATGAATTAGTTAAATTTGTCAAATCTTGATATTCGATTTTCTTTAATTTCTTTCACTTGCATTTTCTCAGTAACCAAACAGGTAATTCAAAACACGATCATAACATAACAAGATCAATTCAGAACTCATTTTCCATTCCTAATTCGTTCATTTTCTTCACAGTTTCTCAGTAACCAAAAAAAACCTAATAAACATACAAAAATCGAATCGGAATTCATAAAAAAAAATCCAAAAATCAAATAAGAAATTCAAAAAATATTACCTGAAGAAGCTGAAATCGAAGTGAGATGACGAGGATCAGAGGAAGGAGAAAAGGAGAAATTTAATTTTTTTTAATTTTTTTCGCGTCATTTTCTCGTCTCTTGATTTTGAAAATTAAATCCTCCTTTTTCCTTTCAATTAAGTTGCTCTCCGCGCTTTCGTTCTTCAGAAACTTTCTAGAGACACAGAGGTAAACTATCGGAGAAGTGTAATTTATTTATAGTGAAGACGTTGGCTTGTGACGAAAGTTTAAGGAAGTTAACGGAGTTAACAATCTTTGGAGATGTGTAAGTTATTTATAGTGAAGACGGTGGCTTGTGACGAAAGTTTAAGGAAGTTAACGGAGTTAACGTTTTAAATTAAATGTACTAATTGATTTGTACTTTATTTTTTAAATTTGATTAGCTGGAATTTGTCCCCTAGAATTCATCATGATTTTAATTTTGGATTATGGTCGGTAAAAAGGATTTGATTGAAGAGATTAATTCCAACTAAAAAATAAAATAAGCTAGGAGTGGTGATAATGCGAAAATGAATCGGCCAAGAAAATAATTCTGATTTTTTTTCCTGTGTTTATAGATATTTTACTTTTTATTATCTGCAAGATACTTGAAATATATCTCATCCGTGAAATGAATTTATAAATAAATTAATTTAGGATTTGTTTTTGCTATCATAAGAAACTTATTATATAAATAAATAAATTTTAAATTTATAATAATCTTAGTTAGTTTGCATATTAGTCAATTAATATTGAGATTAAAAATTAATTAAACTCTTACATGGAGTAATACTTAATCGTTAATCTCTCTTCTAGTATAAAGAGTTTAAATAAGATTTCAAATCTTTTTATTTGTTTCAACTTACAAGTTTTTAGAATTATGTTTCATAAAAATTTAAAAATAAATATTTATTTTAATATACTGATATCATGTAAACCCTCTTAGTTTGGGACATGTTTTATTTTAAATATGTTTTTTAATTAAAATAATATTATTTAAAAGAAAACTTTAAAATGGTATTATTTTATTTTTCTTTAAATAATTTTAACTTAATCTTTGAATTGGATATTATAATTATACTAAACCCATCTCCATTTATTTATTTATTTATTTTCTTATAAGAAATTTACAAGTAATTCAAAGCTAGTGGACTTCAAAGCCAAACCATTGAGTAGAGTATTTAATTACTCGTCCCTACATGTTTAAGAGCACAATTTTCTACTCAATAACGAGGGCTATTATGGTAATTAACTAGGAAAACGCTGGAAGCTGGCTGATATTGAAGGCAAGGACCCACGCCGTTAAACTTGACGGGAAATGGCGTGTCTTTGAATCCAACTTGGTGTCCAAGATTTTTTTAGCGGATTGATACAAACAGTCATCATCTAGTGTGTAAATTAGACGGCTTACACGTCGATTACCCAATGAAAACTTGCCACCTCAGAGTCATGACTCTATTAGATATCTTCGGAGAAGTCATTTGTTTTGGTCGACGGAGTTTTTGTTATCGTAATATCATAATTACATTACCAAGAGTGATTCAGGGCGGTGCTCTTTAGGATAAAACTTGTTGCCTTTTATATTTCATACCAAAAATGATTTGAAAAATATTTTGAAAAATAAAAATTATTATAATATTAAACAGGCATTAAATCTCTCGAGTTTAGATTTTTTTTTTCATCATTAAAGAACATATTGATCATGAAAATTTTAAAAAATATCTTGAGTTTAAATTATTTTTTTCATAATTAAACAGAAAAAAATATGGAATCAAATTATATATTTAAGATGTGGTTGATACACTTCTTCTCTTGCAATTAATGTATATGATATAGTTTGTGAAATTATATAATTGATAAAACTTTGGTGTCAAAACATTTGGGATGCACTAATTATAATTGCTAAGAAATTAATGGGGCATTAGAGATTAAATGGTTTGCTCTAAGGTGGGGGATTTTAGATTACTTAGTAACTATTAGTGATTACTTCATAAGAAACGGGAAGATGGTGAATTAACTAGCATGTTAAGCAATTAACATAAGAGGCAAGCTTTTACTCCCTCTTTTTTCAATATAAACATCTATAATAATAATAATAATAATAATAATAATATGGTTTTGTTTGGTTTATAAGTTAAACACAAGGGTAAACTTCTTATCAACCTTCTGCCTAGACCAGAATTAAATTCCATGCCATCCAATATATCTCACCCTTCTAAGACACTTGATTGCTAAAAGAACATTGCGTACTGATGAGTAAATATGTTTTCTTATAGATTTTTTTATAAATATAAATTTTTTCATAAATAAAATAGCTTTGATAAACATTTCATATCCAAAACAGTGTAGATTTAAAAAATAAATCAAACCCAAATAATTTAGGTTTAATAATTAGCCAAGTCTAGAATAAAATAGATTTTGCAAACTTGTCAAACCTAAAAAACCTAGCTAGATATATCAATCAATCAAATATGACTGACCCAAAATTTTTAAATTTAACTATTACTAAATTTTAATGTTATATACTAAACTAAAAATATTGAAGACATGATAAACCATCATATCTCTCAATCTAAGATAATTATGTGAGTTATTTATATTTAATATAATGATTTTTCAATACTCATAAGTGTATACAAAATTTATTAAGAGATTTACCATATTTATTATCTTATTAATGATATGTATGAAATATTTGCTCTTTATTGATGTCGTAGATATCCCTGAATCATTCAGGTAAGGATTCAGAATTTTTTATTTCTTAAGATAAACTTATATATATTTCAGAGTATTAATCATTTTAAAACTTAAAAATAAATATTTTTTTTTAATTTAAAATTCTTTATTGTCTGTCTCATAAATATATTAATTTTATCATCAGATAAGTCATTTATTATCTATCTCATAAATATATTAATTTTATCATCAGAAAGCTTTCAAGTCTTCCAAATTGAAATATTTTTTAGCCTAAACAACATAAGTATTTAAATATATTAATCAAACACTAAACATATTATTTACATATCTTAGATTTTAAGACTACATCACTAACCCATCCCCCAATCCTCAACTACGCTCCGGCAATATGTTCTCCAATAGAACACTAGAGTTCAAATAACAGGATCCACCCTCCTCCGAACCCTACTATAACCAGAATCATTATCAGAATCAGAACTCGGAAAACGATAGAAAAGACCCATTCTCACCCTCTTATAATCATTTATCTCACAGCTACACCCGAACCCTTCTGACAAAATACGCACGCGCCTGTTGGGGCAATTTGATTCGCTTGATCCATCTGGTAGCAGGTTCCACAGCACATACTCCAAGTCCTTGTAGCATAAAATTTTTATACAAATCAAACCGCCACAAGAACCTGCCATGGATTTGTCAAGTAATTTTTTCTCTGAACGCGGCACTGTCCTTCATGCATCGTGGAATTCGAACAGGATGGGAAGTTATGGTTTCTGTGTGGCGGAGAAACGATACTTGAGGGGATTAATTCTTATGGGAATCTGCAGTGAATATAAAAGAGAGGGGCGTTTGGTGGAAAGGTCTTGATGGGCGATTATAAATTTAGGTTTCGTGATGAGAGAAAGCCAGTGTCTGGATACAAACTCGAATCCGATAAAGGACTTGACAGGCAATCTTGACAGAATGCGATCGTATATATATAAATTTACTTATCTTACGGCAAGAGATAATGGAAAACCATTACTTTCAATTTCCTTTTTCCATGGCGTTTGCTAGGATAGATTTCCAGAAGATTTCATGGGAAAGAGGAGGCAATAGATGTAGGATTGAAGGGCCAGAATTTATGTATCATGCCCTAGGGCTCAACTAAGATTTATAAATGCTATATAGTGGACGGTGTCTCAATTCACACATATATCAAAAATGACTTTTATTGAGAAAATATAGTGGACGGTGTCTCAATTCACATATATATCAAAAATGACTTTTATTGAGAAAAAAACATTGTAGTTGAAATTTAAGATTTAAAAGTACTTTAGCTAACCAAGAAAATAGTGCAGAATCCATCACAGTGGCTACGAATTCCAAGTGGAATTATCAATTTTCCACTGAGCACAGATATCAGCAGAATTAATCTCTACAGATGGAGGGTTTTTCTTTCTAGGGAAAATCGAGGGAAAATATAAAAAAAGAGAGATACCTTAGCGTTGATGCAAGGCTAGGCCCTTGACCTACCTTCCCCTTAAAGGAAGACTGTATCGCAAAATATTGTAATCTGCAAAAGGTAAAGAGTCTTGATTGTAACTCAGAGAGGGGCATCCTCCAGCATAAGATTGGATGTTCCATCAACTGAAGCTAGAGTCTCCGCATAATCATAAACTCCAGAACTTGATATTGGAACATCAATGACTTCTTGGCTAATTGGATCATACAAGAAAAAACCATCTTTTTCATTCGGACTCTTCAGGATTATTTTGCCTCTCCATGCCGATATTGGCCATCCAATTCTTGGCATTGACCCAACAGTAAGCAACTTACTCCAGCACTTGATATTACCACCAATATTCCTACTCTCATTCAGCACCCATAGATCAAAACCTGAGTTTGAACTACCTTCGAGAAATAGAAAGAGTCCGAGTGAATCCTTGAATCCAGTGATAGTCATCGAATAGTTCGGACTCGATTGATTCAAACCCGGCAGCTCTATCCTTCTAAACACATCAGTGTCAGAATCAAATGCAAGGACTACTTCGTTGGCCAAATTTACTACTCCACTTACCTTCCAATACAAGTCACCCTTCACAGCAACAGCATCGCTAAAGCGACCGCCAAGCAGCGCACCATCTTCAACTGTTCTCCAAGAATCTGTTTTCCAAGAGTACACCAAAGCTCGAACAACAGAATCCACTCGCCTTCGATCGTAACGCGTTATTAGGGTGCGAGGGTGCAAGAAATACCCAATTCTGACTAACTTATAGTCATTAATCTTGCTGCCATAGCCAAACCCTTCAGCAAGAAGATTTATACACTGCTGGGGCCCTGTAACTTTCTTGAACTGTCTGGTAGCAGGATTCCACAAACCATAATGAAACATACAGCAACCAAAATAGATTTCCATGAATAACAAACCGCCACAGGAACCCTTAATACGTATACGTGGTTTGAGAGAATGATCCTTCATAGATGGTGGTATATGCACGACACGGAGAGTGGTAGGTTCATTGTAGTAGAGCATTGATATGGGGAACTCATCGTGAGAAAAATGAAATACGAGGGAGGAGTTTTTGGTGGATTGGTGGAGGTGGGAGGTGATAAATCTAGGGTTGGTGATGACGGAGAGCATGGGTTTAGAAACAGATTTGAAACGAAGGAGTGCTTTGACGGGTAGTCTGGCAAGAATATCTATGACCATGTCATTGTTGAAGGAGGAGCAGATGCTAGCCGCCATGGTTTCGGAGTTAGAGCCGGTGGGAACAATCGCTCAAGGGAAAAATATTGGCAGGGCAAGAGGCCTAGGGTTTTAAAATAGAGAAGCCGGATTAAAAGCAGGATTTTATTATATTTTAGTGATTTTGTAGATAAATCTTCGGGATTTGGAGCTATCTTATTTTTTTAATAAAAAAATATTATACTCCAATATTTTTCCTTTTAGCTGGTCATTGGAAACATGGAAAATCTATATTTAGAAGAGAATGTGGGTTTTATTTATCAAGAAAGAAAAATAAAAATAGTATTCTCACTAGAATTGGGAGTAGCCATTTTGGTTTTTTATTTTATTTTATTTTTTATGATAAGGGCACCTTTTAGTTATTTAATACTATAACTAAGATTAAATATGTGTTTGATATTCCAGTAAAAAATGCTTTTCAATCAAGAATTAATAAAAATAATAATTTTTAGATTTTTTATTATTAATATCAGCATATTAAAAATATCTAAAAACACTTAAAAATACTAATTTAATATTTTTTGCATAAAGTTTCGACCTAGAAAATAAAAAAAATGGAGTAAAATTTTTTAATCACCATAATAACCCTTTAAGATTTATAACCGCCTTGTTCATGCATTTATTTTCTCCTTAAATGAATCTCAAAAATAATATTTCTTTTTTTCCTTCAAGCTATATATTTATAGAGTTTATCAGTTGATATATTTTTATGTAAGCTAGGCGTCGTACTGTCATTAATTCTATGGTAGGTATTAAGAATCAAGAAATAACAAATCAGGGACTTGAAAACCGATTTTTTAACTAATTTTTAATTCAAAATATTTAAAAAATATTCTAAGCAATTTGATAAACCTATTTATGCAATAAAACACCAAAAAAACCACCCTTATAATTAATCTTCATCATTTGGAGCAGAGTAAACAGTTTTGTCCAATTCTTCTTATTTCTTTTTGTATTCGAAAAGTATTTTTAAAAAATTTAAAACTTTTTTATATTTTTATTTTAAATTAATATTTTTTTAGGAACCACGTTTTTAAACATATCAATATTGCTTCTAGTCTCATTCAAAGCCCGCAAATCCAAAATGGTACGTTGAGATAAGTAAATTTGTGTTTTTTATCATGACACATAGTATTTCATTTTTTATTTTAAAATATATTAGAATAAATTTTTTTTTATTTTTCAAACTAACACATTAAATTTATTTTAAAATTTTAAAATAATATTAATTTAATATTTTTAAAATCAAACACACTTAAATACAATTTTAATCACAATACAAAACAAGCACTTCGACATATCTGATCATTGATAGGATTCAAAGGATTAGCGTGCCTCCTAAGATAGATCCTTTCTTTATTAAGATGTCTGGTAATGGGTTCACCTGCAGCCACATATATCATCGTTTAATAAAGAAAAACTATGATTTTTCATGATAGGATCCACCAATTTTACAACCGTGCTGCAGGTTTTGGAGAAGCATTATTTTGCTGCTTCTTATTGGGATTTTTAATGAATAGTGGATGCTTTAATATTGTACTATTCACGTGAACAATTTTTTTTTGAAACATTTTGCTGCTTCTTATAGGGATTTTTAAATGCTTTACTATTGCACTATTCACGTGAACAATTTTTTTTTGAAAAATCAGTGCAGTTAATTAATTTCATTCGTACTATTCACGTGAATATTGACAATAATTTTTTTTTTTGTTTTTTTTAAAAACTAGTTTAAGGTGAATTAAATTTACTCGTACTGTAATCTCAATTTTATTCTTAATAATAGTTTACATAATTTTGTAGTTCTTATCAGATAAATTTTGTCTGTAATGAAATTGTAGATAGTTTAATAGAATAATAAAAAAAATTATATAAATATGATTTATTTCATGATGTAATAGCAATAGTTAAATCCACAATATTTAAATTAAAAACCATTAATATTATTATATATTTTTTAAAATTATTTTATAACCTCAATTTTAAAAGTATTCTTGACCAAATATATTAAACTACTTTTTTTTAACATTAATTTCAACCATAGTTTTAACCAAACACCTATTTTTTTAAACCAACCTCAACTAAAGTACTTTTTATAAAATAATTTTTTTCAAACTATAATCATAATAGCTACCGCAGCAATACCAAGATGATGAATTTATTTGAGGAATGTGAGATACCACAAAGAGTTATTAAATTTTTATATTTTAAGAAAATGATGATGATGATGGGATTTAATAATTTCTAAAAATGGATTCGTCTATGAATTGTCAATGATGTTGTAGTATCATACATGTATACGTGATTTATTATTATTAATAATAATAATAAATAAAGATAATATTAAGATAATAAAAAATAAAAAAAAACAATTAATTACTTGTATCCTGTATCAATTGCAAGGAAAAGAAGCCTTTATCTTACTGTTATAGCCGAACGCTTCAGAATTAATGTCCATAGCCAGCTTACGTAGTTGAACTGCAGGATCCACAAACCATACTCTGTCACAGCAGAGATGATCAAGTTTAATGCAATGCAAACCGCCGAGATAACCTATAGTGGAATTGATTACATGTCCCAATCGAAATGGATTCCTCATCAAATTTCTTTGAAATGCAGGCGCAGAATCCTTAATTGATGGATCGTGGGATGTTCGCACAACGAAGGGGAAACGTGGCTGCTTCTGTCTGCTGGAGCAATGATATGGTGTTGGACCAATCAGTAGAGATGAGAGAAGGGCTGTCGGGGGATTTATGGAATTGGGCGAGCAATTGCATGGATCTCCATGAAGATGCTTAAAATACACTATCCCGGGACAATGCTGTGAAAATTTGATTTTTGTTATTTCACTATCTGTCTGGCAGACACAGGATAGCGGGCTTGCCTGTTCGACTTCGGATGTTTCACCTTAATTTTTAGATTTAATCTGTTGTTTAAAATCCATTGTTTCAGAGGCTGCCGCAGTGAAGAAAGGCGGAGCCATCCTTTTTTCGTACAATAAGAACTTGATTACCCTTTCGATTTTTGTACAAGCTAAGAATGTTCAAGGTTAATAGATTATTTGGTCCCTTGTATCACTTGAGCTAATGTGTTGCATCTTTACACGGAGAACGGGCTCCAATTTTAGTGCAAACAGCTAGGGAAGCAGACATTGCTATCTATGACTTCACGTCAGCTGAATATGCAGATAGTAATCAATTTGAAACGAGGCTCATTGAATAAAAAGAACATGCACAGTACAGAAGGCAATATCAAAACATTATGCAGTGAAAGTTGATGTTGAAAAGGGTAGGACTCCTTGATTTTATGATATGCAAGAAATATCGAAGAAAAAAGATGCAGAATTTTCTCTGCGACAACATGAATCTATAAACAAAAATTACCTCACAGATATCTCTCAAAGAACTCCCAAATTCTCTCTTCCATGTAAATTCGGTCCTTATGCCGACGGGGCATGTGTCGTTCATCTGGAAAAATTAATAATTCATAGGGTTTTCCAGCTGCCACGAGTGCATTGACAAGCCTTGCAGTGTGTCTAAAATGCACATTTTCATCAATCATCCCATGCACCAGTAACAACCTCCCCTTTAACTTGTGCACATGATGCATCACAGAGCCGTACTCATAGCCTGCTGGATTCTCATAAGGCAAACCCATGTATTTCTCAGTATAAAATGTGTCATATCCATCCCAGGTGGTTACAGGTGCACCAGAAACTGCACAACAGAAGACATCAGGGAACCTTGCCAAGATCATAGCTGACATATATCCCCCATAACTCCATCCATACAACCCAATATGACCAGCTTTTGCCAGTCCTTCTTTAATGAGCCATTCAGCTCCAGTAAGCTGATCCTCAGCATCAATGCAGCCAGGATTTCCTTTCAGAGCACCTTCAAACTTCAGCCCACGGCGAGCACTTCCTCTGTTATCCAACTGTGTCAAGGGTGAAAGAAAGAGGCGATTCAGGTAACAAACTTTCTTCACTTAAGAAATATTTAAGATGTTAATGTGAGACATAAACATGTTTTTGTTATCACCCATTAAGCAACTAATCTATAAGCTAGTGGTTGTAAAATGTTGACCTGCGAGATGTCTCTTGTTCTATTAGAGAATTTATATCTTGGATCTTACCTAACACTTTAAGCAATTGAATTGAGATGATTCTTTGACATGGTATTAAAACCTTGATGACCAAGTGATCACGAGTTCAAATCTCACCATCTCTATTTATTTGATAAAAATTAAACAGAAAGTATCATGGACTTGTGCAAGTTTCAAGCCCAAAGAGCTTTCACTTGAGGAAATGTGTTAGAAAATAATATAAATTATATCTTGGACATTACCTAACAACTCAACTTCCAGACTTTTTAAGTTTATGTGCATGAATATTGAAACATTAACCACCACCAGTTTCAGATTTGGCAACTATCTATGGATACAAACAGCAGAATTGAACCATTTATGTAATTTTAGGTAAGAAAGTAACAAATATTCTAATCAGTCTGACTAGATGAGGAGTCAAAAACAATAAAATCAAAATCAAATCAAGTACACAGTCAATACGTCTATGTTCAAAACACTAACCTTCCACACTAAGATGCCTTTGCTCCGAAGATATTGTGCTCTCATGTCAACTGTACTTATCCAAGAATCACATACATACTGTACACTGGGGCCACCATACACGCTGATCAAGGTTTTGTATGGTGGTGGTCCAAATCTAGTCGGGTCAGGCTCATATAAAGCCCCATACAATATGGTCCCCTCGTTTGCCTGTATCTGAACTATCTTTGGAGGCTCAAGTTCCAGCCTTTTAAATCTTGGAATGGTGAAAGCCTGTTCAAACAGAGGCATAATTTCTCTTCCATCAAACAGGGAGCAGAGAGAAACTCTTGGGGGAGAATCAAGGGAATCATGGATATCAACAAAATTCTGCAAGTGGTGATCAAGCACAACTGAGTGTTTCCCCTTACCATTTGTTAATCTCACTGGAGCCTGCAAGGCGTTTTTTTCATCTGGGAACAGTTTGGCACAATAAAGATGCGATTCCAATGGCCCATCTAGAGTTGCAGTAAAATATATCATTCCTGCAGCCTCATTTACACCAGCAATTTGCTCAACCATCCAGTCACCTTCAGTAATTGGTCCTAAGCATGTCCCATTTGCATCATGCAGATACAAATGTCTAAATCCTGTCTTTTCACTTGCCCAAATGAATCCTTCAGAATATTTAGTGATTCCTTTGTCCAGAGGAGTGAAGCAGTCATGTAAATTAATCCATGGGAATTGTTCTTCTGCATATATGACTTCTTTTTTCCCCACCTTGATATCAAACTTAATAAGTTTTAATTTTGAATGAGACCTGTTCAAAACTTGAGCTATGAGAATATTTCCATGCATCCAATTGACTCTGGCCAAATATTCATCCTCGTTATCTGGTTTTTCAGTTCCTCCACAGAGAAGATCCAACCAAGTTACAGAACCACCATGAACAGAAACTACCCCGAGGTGAACTTTGACATTTGAAGCTCCTGCAAAGGGATAAGGATGGTCTTCCTGTGCTTCTGAACCAACGGAGCTTTTGCCTTGGTGCATAATTCTAAAAAGAGGAATCTCAGATGAATCAACTTGTGTAAATGCAATGAATTTGCTGTCAAGTGACCACCAGTAACCATTCTTCCGGTCCATTTCCTCCTGCAATCAATAAATTAAAAACCTCAGGTAAAAAGTTCAATTGTACTCACTTAGAAATAGAACCCACAGAATCCAATACCATTGTAAAATCAACCTAGCAACTGAAAATAAGTAAATTAAGTTCTGCTGAAAATTAAAAGTATTTGCAAACCAGCAGTGTCTAAGTTAACATATGTGTGGAGATGACAAGCCAGGAGTAAGGATGAAGTTCTCACCTGAGCTATATATTCAGCAATGCCATGAGTCTGTGAAGTTTAATATAAAAAAAGAAGAAGCAATGTCACATTCAGTTCAGAAAAATGATTAAGAACAAATGAAAATAAAACAATCAAATAATTATTGATTACCAGAACCAAATATTATTGTATTATTTCACAGGTTAACTTATAAACATTTTCTAGCTTTTGATGGTGGCCTTGTTTTGAGTTTAAGCATGATAAAAAGTTGTCAAGACAATACACCATACCATAAATGTAGCATTTAAAATAGATGATTTTGGGTAAGCGAAAATCTATGAACAAAGCCAGGTAAAAAGAGTACAATTAAAGCTCTCTCAATTCCTGTGCATTTTTAATTCTGCTATAGAGAGAAAGTCAAGCAAACCAATACTGAGAAAACTGACAGTTTCTATTCTATCCAAATATCTGATGGGTCAAATTGGAAAGAAAGGAGTTAATTAACAATGGTTTAGTGGCGGATACGGCACTGGATAGTGATGTAGGGGAAAATGCATGGAGCAGATCCCACATGTTAGAAATTCAAATTCATAGGGTACAATGAGTGATAATTATTGTGTAATTAGTATCAAATATTTGCCACAAACAGTTGAAGAGAAGTTAATCAATAGGATTTAGATAGATCAATAATTCAGTAAATAAAGATACATGTAATCATAATGATACTGATAGTTCATAACATCGGATATTACTCTATGGACAGGATCCACAGTTCCAGTAGTTAACGCACATCATCGATAAAATCTTAAATTATCCAACCTCCAACAGATAACAATAATTTGAAACTTACCACTGTATTTCCCTGAGCACCATGTGTTAATTGTTTGGACTCATTGAACAAGAAATTTAGAACATGCAGCTCACTGTCCCGTACATAAGCAAGCATGGTACCATCAGGAGAGATATGTGGATCAATAATAGGTGATGATGAGGAGCTAGGAAGCTTGAGCTCAGGTTTGGGAGAGTAGAGTTCCTGTAAATAAATCTGTAAATAAAGAAAAGGTAATATCATCAGCAGAGCTGACTGATTTCAACTTGTGGCTTTGCATGTCAATATATTAGGTTATTATATTTACAAATTACTCCTGATCCATATGTACAAAGCACTAAAACTTATCATGCAGTTTTAAAAATCAAGTTAATTGAACTGACTTAACTGCATTCGATTCCACCATATTTCGAAAGTAACATAAGAGATAATTATGGCAACTATATAAACATGAATTAGACAATCTAGCAAAAAGTACAAATGTGTTTAAAGTAGAGACATGAGAATTGTGATAGTATGTAAGTAATATGATCATACATGGTTTCCCAATGAAATAAGAAATTGCAGAGTTATGTGATCCCAGGGATTCAAATTGGGACCCCGTAAAAGAAATTATTTTTCTTGAATTCAAAAATCATAGAGCAATTCACCAACTCCACAAGTTCAATTAGAACACTTCTCCATTACTTCAAAATTCAAACCTAACAGAAAATCTACATACAATGTACTTAACAGTGAACAGATTAAAATAAAAGGTTCCCAGCTACCAAACTGCAAGGATTTGAAAGTGTACAGTGACATTAACTGTTTAAACTTTAAAAAATAATTACTGGGAATCATATAAAGTGATAAGTAAAAGAAGTGAGCAAACAAACCCCTGCAGGCAATGGCACCATAATTGCTTTCTTCTTCAAGCCTGTCTTCACCCATTCATATCTTGTCACTCCCAGCCCACGTTCTCTCAACCTCTCCCTCCGCAGCTTCTCTTCCGCTGATATATTACTCTCATCGAGTCCACCATCAGGGGGACCAAAAAACAATTCTTGCTTGCCATTCTTGAGATCAAAAGCAAAAACCTTCCTACTCAAGGTGTGATCAGGACTGAATAAGTAAGTAACTAAACTATCATCAGCACTAAAACCTATCGAAGTCGGCGCCACATATCCAGGCAACGGTGATTGCACTATCTCTTCAATAGGAAAAAGAATGCTGTCCTCGACATTTTGTGGGGTGGTGTTGTCAGTCAAAGGCATGTTATTACTTAATGACCTCAAACGCTTCAATTTCTTGTTCTCGCTCTCGTTCTCATCAACTGATTGCATTACCAATGAACTACACTTCTATCTACTAAATGGCAAGGAAGCATGAACCTAAACCACCCAAAAAAAATTCAAAAAACCAATTAAATATTTTTTTTGTTACTTCAAAATTTAAAAGAAAAAAAAAACGAACTGGTTAACATAAATTAAGTTTCTGAAACAAATTAACTGAAATTAAAAGGTGAAACTTTTTTATTCAAACAGAACAGCATTAACTGTAAAGTAGAGCAAACTTCATCACCTCTTAATCTTTACCCCCATTTTCTCACTAATCAAAGTGAAAAATAAAGCAAAACCCAGTTTAGAATTAATCAGCATTAGTCAAAGTTCCATTCTTTTTCTCATTTCCCACTTATTTTTTCTTGAATTTCTCAGCAGCCACAAACAGAGAAAAGAAAACAAAAATAATTAAAAGACACAAATAAAAATCATTGATCCAAATGACAATTACCTGCTACGAAACTTCACTGATTACTTCACTGTCAAGAGCATCAATCAAGTGGATCCAATCACATGCTACTAAACTGCGTCGATCACCATCATCAAAATCAAAACCTTTCAGCTAAGAAAAACTTTTCAAAAAGAGGAATCGAGTTATAATATTTACCTCAAAAGAGAAGTGATTTCATCAGCCATGAAAGTGAACCCAAAAGAGAGATTTTAAAGATTCGGATTCCTGGGAAACATCAAAGTGCTACTTAGATTGCGAATCTTGAATTCCTAGCGGAATTGGATTCTCTCTTTTTAAGTTACAGAGAAGAAGAGATCTATTAAAAAGGGAAATTCCTTCTCTCTCTTTTTTTCCTTTCTTGAGGAAATTTGGAACCTGAAATCCATTCAGTGGAATTCTCGATATGGATATAAATTAATAAATTATGGTGAAACAGGGTTCTTAATTTTTTGTTATTACACGCGTTAATGAAAGCGCGTTGTGTTCAGCGAGTGATCAAAGCATGAGTGTTCCGAGAAAAAAATAATAATAAATAATAACAAGATTTTATCTATTATTTTTTAAATAAATCCCCTAAAAAATAAATGAAATGTTATTATTTACTACCTCGACATTATAAAACTCTTGTTTTATAGTTGGAGTTATTATATTATGGGTTAATTTAAATTAATTATTTTTATTTAAAATAATATTTTTTTTTATTTTTTAAAATTTAGATAATAAAAACTCAGAACTCCAATTTTTTAATTGAATGAACTGAATTGAATCATAAATAGTTGATTCAATTATTTAAATTCAATTAAAATAATATTTAAAATTATTTAAAATAAAAATTAATCCAAATCAAGCATCAATTCATTAAATCAAGATGGGAATAGGGTTTATAACTTATATTTAGTGAATCATGATCGAGGTGGGGGGGAATTGTTAGATCATGTGCATAGAAATGATTGTGATAATGTTTGGAAAGATGAAATAAAAATTCAGATGAATTTACACGGTCCATTATTAGGAAACAGAGTGGGAAAAAAAAATAGTTGCAGAGAGAATTAGAGTGGGATACTATTTTAGTTTGTATATTAACTTGATTCTCTCCAAAATGTAGAGAAAAAGAGGTAAACGTGTGATTTTAAATTAAAAATTAGATTATTTTGAAATATTTAATATAATAATTATCACTACTTCAGAATCAATATGGGACTTGTTCATATGATTAGTGTTTTTTTTTAATTACATTTTTTTTTAAATATTTTTTATGAGCTAAATTGATCAAATCACATTAAAACAACTTTTACATAATTTAATTTCAAATCAAAGTTAAGAATAATGTTTTTTTCTTATCAGTTTCTGTATTTTTTACTCAAATTTATTTTTAATTTTTTATTATGATTAATTAAGTTATTTTTAAACCGATCAAATTAGTTTAGTTATGTCATAGTTATAAAGTTTTCCATATCAATTTTTTTATATATATTTCAATCTCATCCTTGTATTTTTTTATTAATTAATAAAAATATTTTTATTGTAGTCAAGTAATTAAGTTTTACATGGACAATATCTCCACTTAGTAATTTTAAGACTAAGTGAAAAAAGAGTCACATTAAAAATTCTTAAGATTAATTTATTAGATTAGGTTTAATAAAAATATTAAATAATTTTTGAAGACCTTGATATCATTTATTATATTAAAAAATAATAATTAATTCTACATACAGTACAGCACATACATGTAAATTAGGACTAGTCTGAAAAACTTATAAACTGATAAAAGGTAAAGAAATCTCCAGCTTAACCAATATCCACGTGATTATAAATAAAACATGTGATTTAAATTTGGATATGTAATTAAATTAAAGTGATTGAAAAAAATGATAAAATTATGGTTTATTCAGTAATATAGAATTATTTTTCTGTTTGAATAAAAAATAGAAAATATGTTTATTTATAGAAAATGAGGAATAATTTTTCCATAAAAAAAAAATTAAAACATGTCTAAATTATAATGATTTTTCATATGAAATTGAAACCGTAATTTTCAACAATCATTTGTATATGTGGTAATATAAGTATAAAAATTATCTTGAAAAATTTGTTAATTAAAAATTAAAATTCTAAATTACTAATAAAACAAATAAATCAACAACACTAAACATTTATAAGTCCAGAAAAATATTTTATATTGGATTTTTAATAAGACAAATGAGTTTATGACACTAATCAAATATAAACATGTATAAATAAATAGTTTTAATGTTTTGCATTTCTAAAAAAATTTGTGTATAAAATAAGAATACAATATTATTCATAATTGTTTTTCATTTAAAAACAGTTAAAAAAGCATATAAAAAACATAATTTAAAAGGTATATATTTCAAACTAAGTATAATTGACCCCACAACGTTGATTTATATATTTGAAATACAATTACTTGCAAACTTTTACACGTATAATTTAAGAAATAATCTAGTGAAATCTCGAGTTAGAAACTTTCATTATTCCATTTTCTCATCAACCAATTAAAAGATTAAGTTGAACACCTTGCGTGCCACTGGCCAGGGAGAACATCCAATTACGGTGTTCTAGCTGCAGAGAATTAAACAAAAGCCTAAAATCAATGACAGTGAGTTTTCTCACGCGAGATACAAGCGCGTGAAAATGCGACAGAATTTAGGTAATTTAGGAAAAAAGAGTTTTATTCTAAACAATGTCTCACAGGTGACCAGAAAGAAAAAAAATGTAACCCTAAATAAATAATTTCTATTTATTTAATGGAAATGTTAAATATCTCCAAGATTTTAAGAAATAAAAGCACTTTCTTTTAATTAAAAAATATTTTCCGTTCATCTATTTTTCAAAAATTCTTCAAAAACTAATAATTGAAAAGAATATATCAATTGAATATTAATTTTTTTCTATTTTCATCTTAAAAAAAAGAATATATCAATTGAATTCTTGTCAATATTTTTCATTAAAATCCCTCCAAGGCTGTACTATATTTTTTCACAAAATATTCACATTAAAAGGAAATTTTAACGGGCATGGATAGAAGGATCGATTTGAGAAAATGTCTTGTATTAGGACGAAATTGGGAGCTGGACAATAGCTTACGTACCAAAATTAAGGTTTTTAAAGACACGACAAAAATAGACAGCTTCCTGCAACCGAAGTGAAAAGCGCTGGTTCCCTGTCCATGCTCCACGTGTATTTTTCTCAAATGACTGTAAAAGCCATGGAGCTCTTTATGCTGCTTGATGGTGTAGATTAGGACCTCCATTGATGTGTTTTTAGGTGAGTATATCTTGAATTGGCCAATGAAGGGTTGCCATGTCCGATCTTGTCTCGTCGCTCATTTATTATTTATGGCAATAACATAATTTATCGCAATACAATTTTAGAATAAAAAAATAAAGAAACTTGAGTATAATAAAACAAAGATATATTTTTAAATAATATAAATTGATTTTAAAATTGTTATACAAATAAATTAATTTTTATATTTTCATCTTTGTCAAACATATTTATATTATTTCTATTTTTTTTTCATCATTCCATGACGAAACCAAAACTCAAAACACCCAATAAATGAATAAATAAACTATGAGAGTGGAAAGTGTGACTATGGATGGATTATGAAAATGTCGGCACAATTTGATTAATAATAAAGGCTTTAGAATTGACTTAAAAAAATTATATATTTTTTTATATTTTTTTGGATATCCTAATATTTTTTAAAGAATAAGATTAGTTTTATTCAGAATTCATGGCTATTTCTATTAATAAATATGTTCCTTGAAGATTGAATTTGTATTTTCATCTAATGTAGAGATATAACAATAACTTAACCACTTGATTAATACTTTGTTAATTAAAAAAATATGTAAAAAGCATTATACTCATTTGATAATAAAAACTAGGTGAATTGATAAGAGAAACTTGTAATTTATAATTAAATTTACGTTTGATGTCAATTTAAATTGCATGTGGCTCATAAATCAATTATAATCTTGTTAACTTATTCAAACCTGACCAAACTAACATTAAATAATTCAATTAAAAAAATGAAATGATATTCAATAATCGGATACTTCATAATTGAGCACAAAAATATAATAATCAAGATTCTTTTGCCGTTAATTACCCCTAGGCATGTATGGCGATGATCGTGGGGGCAACCCCATGTACAGAATCTGGAGCCATGGGCATGGACCGTATGGGGGACACGAAAAGGATTTCCAGCAAGAAAATGACGTGTAGGTGTCTGTCTGCTTTTGGCTTCCATTCCTGTCATTCATCTTCTGCAGTCCAGACAGATGATCGAACGTGGGTCACAAGATTGTGAGCGGCTAGCTAGCTACTAGCTGCTTTCCTTCCTATGGTCGGCAATGCTGCCCCCTGTCTCGTTGTGTTGGTTGTTTTAATCCATAGTTGGATTGCGTTTATTTTTTTTATTTAATTATATTTTTAATTTTTTTTTATGATTTTAATATGATATACTATTTTTTTTTAAAAAATTTAAAAATATTATTTTATTATATTTTAAAATAAAAAATATTTTGAAATCAATACTAACTTTAACAAGTGAAACGCTACTTTCATGTTTGTACTCTGTAAATGGTCTCTCCTTCTCTTTTCTTTCTTTATTTTTTCGTAGTGTTTGATATTTTGATTTGATTGTTATATATAATTTGTTTAATAATATAATTATAATTAATTTTAAATAATTTTTTATATTAATATTAATATTATTAATTTTTTTTTAAAAAAATATTTTTAATATCAATACATCAAAATAATTTAAAAACATAAAAAACATATTAATTTAAAATAAATAAAAAAATAAAAAATTTTAATTTTTTTTAAATATTTTTAAAATACAAAAACAACACTTAATTTCTATAATTAACCTGTAGTGTTGTTGTCCAAGTCCATGTTTAATAACATACAATGTATATTAGTTTACTGAGTGCTTTTTTTTTCAACTTGATATTTTACTTAATTTATATTTTAAATTAAATTATATAATTATTATTTCAATATGATACAATCTATTTTATAAATTCAAAAATGAAGTTAGATAACATGTTAATATGTTTAGTTCTAACAAAAATTTATTTAAAATTATAATAATTTTATAGAAATAAATTGAAATCATAACCAAATTAAAATCAATCAATTATTAAAAAATAAAATAAAAGGAAAAGAAAGAAAAAAGAAAAGTAAAGAGAGACTTATATGCAGTGTTTATACGAAACATGAAACAATGCTAACGTGTAATTTCACCACAATTATTTTAATGTTTTAATAATAAATCATAGTTTTATTATTCGAGTATGGTCGGTTAAAATGATTTTTTTATTTAAAATTAATGATTTTTTTATTTTTTTATTTTTTTAATATAATAATATCAAAAATATATTTTAAAAATAAAAAATATTATTTTAATATATTTCTAAATAAAAAATACTTTAAAAAAAATTATTACTACACCCCAAACCCCTTTTAATTGCAATTCTCGCCGAGATCGTGAAGAAATGTAAAAGCATTAAAACACAAATTAGGAAAAAATGTAAAGTATTAGAAATAAAATATTGAATTTCTTAAATTACTAATGACCATTACTTTTATGTATTAGTAATTATCATAGCCACCCTCACCTCTATCACATCACATGAAGCTGATTATTATGGGCCTGAAATTTATCTGTCATCTTCCTTTTTTCTCTTCATTACTAACATTTGTGCAGAATCCACTGAATTCTGATGCACAAATCTACCTGTTATCTCCCTTTTCATTGCTAATATTTGTGCAGAATCCACTGAATTTTGTTGCACAAATTATCTGCATTTTTGTCTAGAAAAAGTGGCCTTACAGTGGATCTTGTTTTCTACTGGCGCATCTTGTCCGAAGATCGAACAAATTTCCTGAACTCAGTCACTCCATCACGCTGCATAAATGCTACAAGGAGATGCTGTTGATAGAGAATAATATGAATTAGATCTTACACTCTCGATGATAGTTTCAAGTTTTTGGGTTCGAGCAAGAATCTCTAGCAGCATAAATATCTAAAACCCAATGAGATAAGACTTAAAAGCTGAAAAGATGCAGCGTTACCTCTGATTTTTCTGTGCCAAGGAAAGTTAAATTTCTCAGCATTATAAAAACGGTCGGCATTCTGCTTTCATACCCCTTTTGCAAATAGTTTCTTCTTCTTGTTTCTGAAGGGAGCAAGCTGAAGTTCTTTGACATGAGAAAAAAGCAGACATTATCAATGAGTGAACAGCTTAGTTTTTTAAAGAGTAACTGCAATCAATTAAAGCTATATTTTACAGTCCAATAACCAATCTTACATGAATTAATAGTTGTTTTAAACATTATACAAAATGATAATTTTAGCAGGACATACAAATAAGACATGGGAAAGTGCATCTGGCTAAATCGATTTCACTGGTCAAGGGGTATGCAGGTGCAATGCTTGTGGAAAAATAACTAGAATATCCATCGAAGTATATCTTGGAAGTAAGCTGAGGCAATAAGTCTTCAAGTGGGAGAATATGAAGCCAGCTAAACATTGTTGACTTTGCAAGATGGGCACCAAAGTCAACAATGTTAGGCACCAATTGGTGCTGCAAAATAAAAAACAATGGGCACCAATTCGGTGTCACCTACCTTGCTCTTGTCTTTTGCAAGACAAAGGCACAGCAACAAGAACAGTCAACTCATCATCCCTTGGTGTTTGTTTAGATATCTTTGACCGGTAGCAACCGATGAAAACAACTAACACAAGTCACTCAGAAAATTTATTGGCAATCAGTAGGATCTTTGCCTCAAATACAACACGAGAGAGAAATAAGAGAGGAAGAGTAGAGTGAGAGAGATCAAAAACAATAGGCACCAATTCGGTGTCACCTACCTTGCTCTTGTCTTTTGCAAGACAAAGGCAAGGATGCTTGCCTATAAATAGGTAGTGCATCTTTGCCTCAAATACAACACGAGAGAGAAATAAGAGAGGAAGAGTAGAGTGAGAGAGGGAAAATAATCCCACAAAATTGTGAGGAATTTGTGAGAGAGTAAGTGAGGTGTTTTCTCCTATTATTAGAGAGATTTCAGTTGTTCTCCTATTAATAAAGAGAGGTTGTAATTCCCACATTACTTAGTAAAATCCTTCTATACTTATCTGTGAACATAGCTCAATTGGGTGAACCACGTAAATTCTTGTGTGACTCATTTCTGATTAATCCGGTCCTTTACCTTTTTATCTTGTCGAGTTTGCATGTCAGTATTTTAACATTTCTCATGTTAAAGAACTTCAGCTTGCACTCTTCAGAAACAAGAAGAAGAAACTATTTGCAAAAAGGTTATGAAAGCATAATGCCGACCGTTTTTATAATGCTGAGAAATTTAACTTTCCTTGGCACAGAAAAATTAGAGGTAATGCTGCATCTTTTCAGCTTTTGAGTCTTATCTCATTAATGGGTTTTAGATATTTATGTTGCTAGAGATTCTTGCTTGAACCCAAAAACTTGAAACTATCAACGAGAGTGTAAGATCTAATTCATATTATTCTCTAACAATAGCATCTCCTCTCCTTGTAGCATTTATGCAGCGTGATGGAGTGATTGAGTTCAGGAAATTTGTTTTATAAGGACTATGGACACCACCTATCTCCATATTGGTATGATATTGCCCACTTTGGGCCTAAGCCCTCATAAATTTGCTCTTGGGCTATACCCAAAAGGCCTCATACCAATGGAGATATTTGTCCATCCTTATATACCCATGATCCTTCCCATTTCTAACCAATGTGGGACTTTGGTCGCATACCCAACAATCCTTCCCTCGAACAAAGGA